>NC_087332.1:7972500-8282500 GCF_037043105.1 Vanessa tameamea | reverse complement strand
AAAGCCCGTTAATTTTGAATATCGAACATTTTTATTTTTTTTACCATCTCATTATAATATTAGTCATCTCACGCACACTAAAACATTTTTTAACCATTTGCGTCAATAATTTCGGATGTGCCTTCGTGAGTGATAAAAATTACACAAACATCTATACACATAAATACATTTTTTTTACAGTATTATTTAATTAATTTTACTAACACAACTAAACTATCATTGGACACGACGTCTGTCATAAAATACAGATCATTTTAGACACAGAATTAAATAAATTCAATAGGAAAATACTCAGTCTATCGGGGTTTGCGACTCTGATATATTTTAAATCCCATGACAAGTTCCGTCGTTAGACAAGTCTGAGTCTTCGAAAGATTGAACGGATAATAATCGTGTTTGTTACCAAGTGATGGATATTTACACTGTAAGGGCGGAACTTTTTCATTGACAATGAAAATATCTGGAGATTTTGAATGGAGAGAAGTTATTTATTTGACGACTTTCATTGTGCGAAAATTTTCAACGATATTTTGATGGCGATATTATTCTTAAGTTTATCTAAATTTGAATACAGATAATATATTAAATAAAGAATATAAAATTATAGTTAAGCTTAATATGTTATCACTTGAAATAGATAGCGTTCATTTGTTTAGCACACCAAACGTGCAAAATGTAAAACCCGATGTACTTATCAATGGGGAGTCGATGGATCCAGTTGAAACAACTGAACTTCTTGGCCTTACTCTTGATGCCAAGTTACAGTGGATCCCCCATATAAACGGATTGGCGGGTAGACTGAGTTCTGCGGCATTTGCGGTCAATAAAATTAGATTATTTACCGATGTTGATACGGCATGCCTAGTTTATTGCAGTTACTTTCACGGTATAATGTCCTACGGTATTATGCTTTGGGGTAACGCAGCCGCTATCCATACTATATTTGTGCTGCAGAAGAGCGCTATTCGCGCAATCTATAACCTAGGAGCCAAGGAATCATTAAGGTATAAATTTAAAGAAATTAAGATATTGACTGTTGCTTCTCAATATATATTCTGTAATGTTTTGTATGTACGGAAAAATATGAATGTTTTTATGAGAAAATGTGATTCTCATAACATTGGTACAAGGAACAAACACAATCTTGTTACTCCTGTTACTCGACTGCATAGAGTCAGTAACTCTTTTGTGGGGCAATATATACGCTTCTACAACAGGATCCCAGAAAGCGTTCAAAATGCTTCTGTTGCCAAATTTAAAAAAAAAATCTTAAAGAACGCTTGTGTGCGAAAGGTTACTATACAATTAGTGAGTTTATGTTTGATAGCACACCTTGGGAATGAAACGATCGCCTCCTGGCTGTTTCTATTCATATACAATTATGTATCTACTTAATTGGACAAAAAAAAAAAGACCCGCTGAGTTTCTTACGCCGGTTCTTCTCAGGTCAGGGTGTTCCTTTTTCCGAACCGGTGGTAGTGTTTAATTTGACCATCAATAAGTAAGTGTGATGCTTCTATGTCGAATAAAGGAATTTTGAGTTTGAGTTTGAATTTTGTTTTGAGCTAGTTGTCACTTGTTGCGTCTACCGATTTGAAAATCTAATAATTACAATTAGCAAATCACGTGACCACTTCACCTGCAAAAATATATGAAATTTCAATGATGTGCTGATGACGTCCTGTCCGATTTCAGTCGCGGCATCCCATCTCAAGGGAGCTCAACCAACTACGCAACACATATTAGAGTGCAATTATGTGTCCAAATACAGATTCACTCTCTATTTCCACACTCTCATAATCCTGTGGGCAAACCCGACACGCCTTGAAAGAGTTCAAGCGAAGTATCTTGCCTTTGCTTGCCGATTCAAGGGAGTGTACACACTTCAAATTTCAAGATTTCTGGCTGCTACTGAGAATTTTTCAACGGAAATGATGAGTTCGAGCCTAGAACCCTGGGATCTGTTACATCTAGCCCCTAGACCGACGAGGCAGGAGAAATATCAATCCTGATATGTATTAATAACTTAACTATACGCCACCTGTCCTGTCTCGATTTTGCGATATTATTTTTTGGCACTAAACCAATTTATAAATTAAATTGCGAGTGTGAGTCAGTTCAGTTTAGAATTTGATCATAACTGGACAGCGCCCCTGTAACTGCATTGGCTCCAGATTTTGTGATCGTCTTTGTTGGCACTAAACCAATACTCATAAAAATATTTCTCTTGACTATCAACGCACAGCCAAAATTACTGTCTGTCTAACGTATAACTATTTTATAACTAGCTAGCGTCCCATATAGACTATTATTGAACCCCTGTGGATACACAGGGTTCAATAATGGTCTATATACAACTTTAAGTTTTAAGAACAGAATGCTTATTGATAAAAACCGCATTAAAATCCGTTGAGTAGCAAAGCAACTTTGTTCCAACAGTGTGTCTTATGATAACTCTTTTATTTTGTCGTCTTAAATATTTTTTAATTGACATATTGTGACATCGGCTATGGATGGCATATCTAGTCCCCTAGAATGTCTGTATACGCGCACAGACGGCTGAAAGTGAATTTGTTTTATACTATAAAATATCGATAAACTCGAAGTATCTTTGTTTATACTATGTAGTATAAAACAAAGTCGCTTCCCGAGTATTAATATAAACATAAACATAAACAGTCTGTAAATTTCCCACTGCTGGGCTAAGGCCTCCTCTCCCTTTGAGGAGAAGGTATGGAGCATATTCCACCACGCTGCTCAAATGCGGGTTGGTGGAATACACATGTGGCAGAATTTCGTTGAATTTAGACACATGCAGGTTTCCTTACGATGTTTTCCTTCACCGCCGAGCACGAGATGAATTATAAACACAAATTAAGCACATGAAAATTCAGTGGTGCCTGCCTGGGTTTGAACCCGAAATCATCGGTTAAGATGCACGCGTTCTAACCACTGGGCCATCTCGGCTCGGGTATTAATGATAAGCTTTATAAATAATCTTAATATTTGCTAAATAATAAGTATAAATCTTTACGAATAAAAACACAAACCGAACGTTATTTAAAACCATTGACGATATTAAGAATTATATTATCCACGCCAGTAAATATCCTATCAACAGTTATAATCACGGACAGATATAATAATGCAACGGATATCTCTTTGAGGAATAGCTTTTCCTTATCCGGTCAAGTTTGTTTTTACGATGACCACGGAAGCGCGAAGTGAGATAATGTAAGATGACTGTCACTCAGCGAGGAACAGGCAGAAATGTTTTATTATTTTTACACTAAAGTTGCTCTTTGGGAATTTATGTTAAGACTTTTTATACAACTGCAAGGAAGGCCATTTGGGTGGAACGCGTTGATCTAAATTTATGTTCTTAAATTGGAGGAAAAACTCATATATATTGAATACAATTGTGCAATATTTGTATACCAATCCACGCTGAGGTTTGGTGAAATGATCTCAAAAGACAACCTTTCGATGAAAACGCATAAGTGCTTGAACCCACTTTAGTTAAGACTCACGTGTCCTCATCTCTCGAACATTCCACTATAGTTGCTCAAATCAAAACATACTTCATGTAGGCTTTTACAAGCACTTTTGGATCATTTTGTACAATTATATTGAACTACCGTCAGTTCAGAATGTAGAATCAACAGAGAAGTACTGCCAAGAAAATCAGTATTCACGACAATGTTCACGAGAATTACAAATGCAGCGTTACGAAGTATACTGATAAAAAAAATTCAGGCGAAACAATACTGGCGAACGAATTTGTAATCGTATTCGCTTGTTCGTATCTCCCGCATCCGCAACAAATCGGTGCGTTATTGCTTTCTGTAAACCTTATACCGTTCCTGTGACTGCAAATTGTTTGTTCAGTAGTTGACATTTTCCTTCTCTTAACTTATTTTCCGTTTATTTTATTTACCCTATTTCATTTTAAGCAACTTGTACATTGAAAGCACTTGCTATCTCTTTCAAAATCGTACAGATGATAAAGACAGCAATTGATTTATTGGAACGAAGTTCTTTACGCGGCTTACAGTAGAGTGAACTGGCAGAAATCGTCACGTTTCCTTTTCCTCTGTCTCATTCTTTTATTTATACGGTTATATATCATAGTATTTAAATGTGTTTTTTGTTCTTTTTTAATTTACGCAAAATTACAAATTTAATTATTTTCAAATGTTGTTGATATATCTCATTATCTATTATTATATACGTAATATATAGCAAAGCAACTTTGTTCCAACAGTGTGTCTTATTTTTTGATATATATATATGGGATGTTATTATAGGTTATTATAGTAAACTAAAATCTACTCATCCATAAAGACATGATATCGAATAGAAATCCATATCAAGAAATAAATCTCCGGCTTCAGTAAAATGTTCAATGGTCGAAAATCTTTTGCTCATACTCGACCAGTTAACTGCGATCATTAATGTTTCAGATCAAATGCTGTAACTATTGAAGATAATTCTCTCTTTGTCTTCAAAGATCAAGTTATTTTGACGAACTATGCCATATTATTAATAGATTTGTTGATGAAATTGTTAAAGTTTTGTACACATAACTTATACTACTAATTAGGAATATTTGCGACTAATTTGCGGGAGTTAAGCCTTCTCCTTCTTCCTTGGAGTTTATTCTGTCACGCTGTTCTAATGCATGATTTTAGGGTAGAAAATTAGCCCATTTAGATTAGTCAATTATAAGTTTTATGTGTTTGATAGATGGAAACCACCCAGCAGACAGCCAATATAAGAAATATTAAACATTGCTTACATAATAAAAACAGCACCAATCTTAGAAACTTAAGATATCATTGGCCTTGTGCCTGTGGTTACACTGTTCCTATACCTCAAACTAAATATTGCTGTTTTACTGTATAATAAGTAATGAGTAACTGATACCTACCCAGAGGCTTGAACAAAGAGCTACGACAAAATGATTACATTACATTTACAGCATCATCATCCTCCTCCCATCCCAATTTTACTTGGGGTCGGCGCAGCATGTCTTCTTCTTACTTCTCTGTCGGACGTCATCTCACGAGTACCATTCTTTCTAATCATATCGTCTTTCACACAATCCATCCATCGTTTCTTTGGTCATCCCCTACCTCTAAATCCATCCACATCATATAACATGTACAATAATATCATCCATATCCACAACAATGATGATAATCTTCATAGATTTTCCAAACATTGTATTAACATAAAAAGTAAACGTCTAGCTATAACTTAAATTTTAAATTTGCCAATTAAAAATAAAATAATCTTCTATAAGAACACGTACATTTTTGAGGACACTATAAGTCGTTCACTTAATATTTGACACATTTGATTGGACGACAAACTTGGACCATCGCTTCACCCCAAGGGATTGCTAACATGCTAAATTAAGACGAGTCTAAAGTTCTCATGTGACACAAGAGTTCAGAATTAGATGAAACATTCAGCATGTAACAGACCTGTATTACACTTTGTAAACATGTTCCCAGAGACACGTTAGAAAACATTCATAACGAAAAACTATTTTTTATAATTCTAATGATACTATCAAATGAGTGAGCCGAGATGGCCCAGGGGTTAGAACGCGTGCATCTTTCTATGATCTATGATTTCCGGTTCAAACCCAGGCCAGCACCACTGAATTTTATGTGCTTAATTTGTGTTTATAATTCATCTCGTGCTCGGCGGTGAAGGAAAACATCGTGAGGAAACCTGCATGTGCCTAATTTCAACGAAATTCTGCCGCAAGTGTATTCCACCAACCCGCATTGGAGCAGCGTGGTGGAAAATGCTCCAAACCTTTTCCTCAAAGGGAGCGGCAGTGGGAAATTTACAGGCTGCTAATGTAATGTAAGGAGAGTTTGTGTACTAAAGGATATTACAAAACTAATGACTTGAGTTGATTGGGACCCACCTAGGGAAAGAGAAGATTACCTCCAGGCTTTTTCAAATAACAAAGATAATATTATGTAAAAGCTAAAATAGAAAAAAAAAATACATAAAAAAATCCCGTTCAGTGTATTTCATGGTAAATTTCAATTCTTCTCAGGCCTGAATTGTTAATTTCCGAACCGATAGTACATTTTGACAATAGGCGAGTGTAAAGCCTCTATATTGAATAAAGATTTTTGAATTTTTACTTATGAATAATACTCGAAGATACAGCGCGTTGGATAACATTTCAGTATATAATATACTTCTATTAATATACGTCACTTCTCAATTTCGCCGTATTAAATATAGACTATCGACCTTGCAAGTGTGAATTTAATGTTTTCGTTTAATACCTATACTAATATTGTAAATGCGAAAGTAACTGTCTGTTATTATTTCACGGCTAAATCACTTAACCAAATTCGATGCAATTTGAAGCAAGTTCGAACCACGAGGAAGGATATCGGCTACATTTGGATGCTTAAAACCTGACGACGGATGCCCATAACGCGATGGCACAGTTTAAACTTTAATGGTTTTTAATAACTATTCAATAAAGAAATCATTATTTTTTCATTTATTAGTTGTTGTTTTGTTTGTGTAAATCATTTGTTAAATATACAATAAAAAAATTAAACAATTGAAAACAAAATCTTGTAAGACGATTATTATTGTACTTGAAGAATCGAAGAATCCATGCTTACATTTTATTAAATCTACCCACAGCTTAGATGTTAAATACACACTACCATTGAAGGTCAATAATAGCTTTTTTTAATTCTAGTATTTTTAAGGGGCCTTTATATGCAACATATATGTCAGTCTCATAATCATAACATTATATGACTAAAATTTTTTTTTTTTTCTTTTCAAGTTAAGCTTAGGTATGACGTAACTAGGGTGATTAAGTCGTCGGAAACGAATCTGCGACTTATACACTAACTGACATAACCTTCGAGTCACTGAGGCAGCGGCCACTCGTTTTCGATAATTTAAAATTTAACATAAAGGGTTACTTGTTATTCGATATCTTAAGGGTACAAAGGAAGCCTTCAATTCTAAGCTCACAACTTAAACCACACCCCTGTCTTAGCCTCGCCTCAGGCAGCCAGAACTACCGGGTATCCTAAACATTAGAAGGCACTCAAACTGTTGCAACATGGTATTTTACAAAACATTTTCCGAATTATACTAAGTTTCCTTATTCGGAACATGTTAGTTGTCCATGAGGAATTAAATTTAATAGTAGATATATGTATGTATGTATGTGTGTGTATGTACTTTGTATGTTTCTTTAGTTACGGGCGATTGTCGCGGCTTTTTCCGTATATAAGTTAAATATATTATTTCGTGTAAAGCCACACTGTTTAATATCAAAGACGCATTCAATCTATTTATCTATGTAAAACTCGTATTGATAAATTGGATAATCTCGTAATTGCTTCTAAGTTATAACACAAGGCTGTTGATTTGTCAAAAACAAAATTATTTTTTTATGTTTACTTTTAGAATATATTTTATATTTCTCTTCTATGATTGTACGACCAAATCATGATGATTTTTTTATAAATAAATTATATAATTCGCGTCACGTTTAATTTCATCGTAACCTTTTTAAATAACATTCTTACTATCAAGAAGTATCCACAATGGATGACCATGACGGAATTTATTTAGAAAAAAAAAACCATTAAACTTATTTCCATTTATATGATTCTCAAGTAAAAAAACTGTCATACATAATATTTCTACATGACAATTCACAATCTCCGGGAATCGAGTGTCATGTTAAACAGTAAGTTAACAACACACCATTATTATGACACTAATTCATCTCAACATTGTTCAAGCGTTGTGAGTTTAAAATTTAACATAAAAAAATATATACTAGAAATCCTTATTAATTATGAATAATTGACTTATGTAAGTTATTATTGGATTATTGTCAAAATAATCCATTTATTTTATTAACTCAAATAGATTCAAATTCAGAGTAGATATCTAAATAGATATAATAACAATAGCAACAGCTTTTAAATTTCCCACCGCTTGGCTGAGGGCTCCTCTACCTTTGAGGAGAAGGTTAGGGTTATATTCCACCTCGCTGCTCCAATGATGACTGGTGGATTCACATGTGGCAGAATTTCGATGGAATTAGACACATGCAGGTTTCCTTAAGTTGTATTCCTTCACGAGCTAATGATAAATTTTAAACACTAATTTGTGTATGAAACTTCAGTGGTGCTTGCCTGAGCTTGAACCCGCAAACATCGGTTAAGATGTACGCGTTTAAACCAACCAACGAGGCAGTCACCATGCGATTTATAATAGCGTCAAGATAAGTAAAATAATATTAAAAATATTCAAGCACGCAACTTCGCGTTCGAGTAATGCGATTTATCGCAGAGAAAATGTACCTTACATTATAAAATTAATATTTCATATCGATAAAAAAAGCAATACAGCTCTTGTACTGTGTGATATTAAATAATTCATAAGCGATACAATAAGTATTATAAGGGAAAAAGGGACGATCGATCTTCTAGGATCGTTCCGCTTTTTTATTTCAATCCTGTTAAGCTACTGATTTTCTATAAAGAAAACTAAGTGAATTACAATTGAAAATTATAATTTCGATTATTCTTCAAATCTTGATTAAACTTGGCCCATTAAAAAAAGATATTGACTAACAAGGCATATTAATAAATACAAGATTATATTAAAGTAAAAATAGCATGGAATTAGTGTTTATTAACTTTTATTATTAATGTTCTCGTTTGCTCTACTGACATACTCTGTAAATGAAATGGTGGAACAGAGTAACCACTGAGGTTCTTGCGGTTCTTCTCGGTAGAGTCTACTATCCGAGCCGGTGGTAGCTCTGAATTTAATTCAACACTGTAATATGACGATTCAAAAGATCTTGCTTTTATGAGCCTACTTGAATAAAGAATATATTATTCAAATTAATTTATGATGCCGAGATGGCCCAGTGGTTAGAACGCGTGCATCTTAACCGATGATTTCGGGTTCAAACCCAGGCAAGCACCACTGAATTTTCATGTGTTTAATTTGTGTTTATAATTCATCTCGTGCTCGGCGGTGAAGGAAAACATCGTGAGGAAACCTGCATGTGTCTAATTTCAATAAAATTCTGCCACATGTGTATTCAACCAACCCGCATTACAACAGCGTCGTGGAATATGCTCCAAACCTTCTCCTCAAACGGAGAGGAGGTCTTAGCCCAGCAGTGGGAAATTTACAGGCTGTTAATGTAATGTAATATTTATGATGACCTTGAACAATTTCGGCAGCAACCTTTCTCATGAGAAACCAGCGCAAGTCGGGTCGTGTTGTACAAAAGCATGTACTCTGTATCCCACCATATACATCGCTTTAATATTCGACAAATCCAGTGTGACGATAAATCCAACAAAAGAGTTCAAGCTAAAGACCAACGGCTTTACGTGTCTTCCAAGGTACAGGTAAACATTACCAATTTCAAGATTCAGGGCAGCTGCTGAGAATTTTAATGGACCCGAACCGTTCTACAGACCCAATTACTTTTAATGGACCCGACCCGGAGTTAGAATCCAGGATTTCTGGATCTGTTCCCCTTTTACCATTATACCAACTAGGCAGATCATTGCTACTGGATATATACATGATTGTTATATATAATTAACTTATGTTTAATCTTGAAGAGTAACTACTGAAATTTTCGTCAGTCCTTTCCTCGGTAGATTTACATCCTAAAACTTACTATAAACTTAAAATTAATATTAGATCGTAGACTAACCAAATATATAACACTAAGTTTTCATTTGCTTACTTGTGTTTATAGTCCATCTCGTGATTAGTGATGAAGGAAAACATCGCAAAGAATATTTTGTGTATTAGTCGATATTCTCCTAGATGCGTTTGTACCAACTCTTACTGTAACCGTGCGGCTGAAGTACTCTCCAGAAGACCTTAGCCCAGCATTGAGATACAAGCTGCTACACTACATACTGATTAGTTATCACAAAGTTCGATCGAGCAATATCACTAATAATATAAACAACTTAACCCTTGCGTATGAATTTTAATACGGTCAGTAAAGATTAAGTCGTAAATATAATTGTAGATCGTCCATAACCCACCAATCTAAAGTAATTAAAATACAATATCACAAGTAAAACGCATTGTCGATAATAAAAAATATTAAAAATATCATGAAACATTTTATATTACATTCGAAATTCAATTCGACTCTTAAACTAAAACGCGAGCAATAATATCCCTTAAGGCTTTTATTACACGGTTATTGAAAAACCTTTTCCAATTATCGGCGCCCTTTATACTTCGTTGAAAGGTTACGGTGTAGAACCGGCTAAGGGATGTTATATCCTAGAGTTAAGTTCTGCCTTCTTCGTATTCAGCGCGTGTTATAATAAGTAAGGTCAACGGTGCCCTTAGGGAGCTATGTTGAGCGTCAATGGGGTGTCTGATACACCGACTGTAATGGAACCTTGTACTCGTTTGGGAACAATCGCAATTCGTAATTCTTTTTACGGTTTCATTCGTTTTATTTAGTCTTATTGAGTTGTCATTCTAATTGTTCTTGATTTCGCTTTTGTTGGTCCGATCGTTTCAAAATTTCATACACTGTTACTTGAATTATATTACAAATACAAAAATTTTCGTGTACGCTTAAAAAAAGGACTTTGAGCTAATTAATTTTGATCTTTCCACTGAAATCTCTATCAAAATCAAAATCAAAATATACTTTATTCAAGTAGGCTTTTAAAAGCACTTTTGAATCGTCATTTAACAAACTATTTAAAGTAAATCTACCACCGGTTCGGAATGTAGATTCTACCGAGAAGAATAGGCAAGAAACTCAGTAGTTACTCTTTTTCAATATCTAAAAATACAGTCATGTTAGTTAAATACAATTATATATGTATGCTATGTCTCCTGCCTGGAAGTCAACAAGCATAACTCCACGCTTTTTTATCATCAATATACTCTTGTATCGAATAATATGCCTTCTTTACCAACATTATATAAAGATTGAAGAGGCTCCGGGATCGTTTTAATATACAATGCCTTGAACCTACAGGTTCAATCGTCCAGAGATACGTCCCTGGACGATTGAACGTCCTCCATTCATTGATAAACGAGTCACTGGGAACAGATAAAAACTATAAACTCTGATAGTACAATACACTTAAAGTTAGAAGTACTTTATGCTTGACTCCTAAAATCTTAACAAACAAATGCTTCATATTCGTTTGATCGATTTTCAAAACGGCTCCCGCTACCATCAAAATTGATGTTCATAACCCGTACACATAAACAGATGTCATTTCAATAAATCGAAACGTTTGTTGTTACGAATAGTACTTAAATATAAACATTAGATTCTATGTCTTTGACATTTTTCGTTCCGTTTCATATATATTTCGATGGCATTTACAGGATTTGTTATGTCATTTGAATAAGGCCTTCATGTTCGTTCACGCGTTCACTGAAATAAGCATGTGTTGAATGAATGATTTCATTCGCTTGGACACAAGTTGTCCTGTGATTCAATTTAAAGTATCTATATACAGTAAGCTGTAGACCGTAAATGCTCTTCAGATGAGCAAAGATGTTCTTAAAAAAAGGTAAGGGGGGGAGTACCCCTTCGTTTTCCCTTCCCTTCTCTTCAAGTGTTTGTATGCTCTTTTACTTAAAAATCATTTGGATACAAAGTATACTAAACTGCTCAGTGATTAAGTGAGTAGCACTAACTATGGAGGCTTCGAAAAGTTAAAAGAACACAGCGTTTTCAATCCTTCAATTAAATTCCCATTTGTCTTGTCTTAAGATTTATTTATCTTAATGTCCTGAAATAATACCTTGAAATTATTAATGTACCCGAGATTGGATAAAGTTGAAGATAAACCTGTTCTGCCCACTTTTGAAATCAAAATATCTCACAAACTTTATTTCTCATCTAACATTAATTACGTCGACCTTGAAAGTCAGTTAGCCATGATAATATAACGTTCTGCCAGTTTTAAATACCCATACGAGTGTAGATCTATTCAATCATGAAGGCGCGCCCTTCCACGCTTAGTTATAATCGGTGGATGTGTGAGTGACGCTCGTGCTTATAAGTCGTAGTGTGCGTGAGACGATTATAGGTATAGACAGCAAAAAAAATATAAATAAAATTATATTTGTTAAGTTCGTTTTATTAAAATGATTAAACTCTGAGAACCTTCGTTGGTATATATACATATATATATATGTACGTATATGTATATATATGATAGTAAAAGGATAAATAATCCACCCTAAAATTAAGCTGAACATATTATGCTAACGCCTTAGACAAAATAACATAAATATATTTTTATTTACGCAGAAATTGTTATTGGCGACGATCCAGATACGCAATGCGTAACCCTCACGAGACGCAGGATTAAAAACATCTCTTATCTTAAAGTTGGGGATCCTTCGCAGACCCACAGCAATATTGTCTAGAACTTGTGATAAATTACAAACGAAAAATTCATAAAAATTATCTAAGTATTACTCGTACAAGGAAGTAAGGTTTTCTGCACGCCGATTTGGATACTACCGAATAATCACATGTTCTACCGCCAAACAGCAATACTTAGTATTTTTCTGTTCCGGTTTGAAATATGAATGAGCCAGTATAAATACAGGCACAAGGGACATAACATCTTAGTTCCCAAGGCTGGCGGCGCATTGGCGTTGTAAAAAATGGTTATAGGCGACGGTAACTTCCTATATATAAAATGGGCTAAACATATAAGAATTATTACATTAACAGCCTGTAAATTTCCCATTTCTGGGCTAAGGCCTACTCTCCCTTCGAGGAGAAGGTTTTTGGAGCAAATTCCACCACGCTGCTCCAATGCGGGTTAGTGGAATACACATGTGGCAAAAATTAGACACGTGTAGATTTCCTCACGATGTTTTCCTTCACCGCCGAGCACGAGATGAATTATAAACACAAATAAAGCACATGTAAATTCAGTGGTGCTTGTCTGGGTTTGAAGTCATCTCGGCTTATTATCTGGAATATCATATCTAACAGATAGCCTCGTTTATCCTGTGGCTAGCTTATATATTCATTATAATATACACCAATGATCTCGTATCTTGAAAAAGAAAATCCAACAATCATTAGTATATCTCAGTCATATACTTAAATATGCGAATTCCTTTTTTTTTTACAAAAAACAAATTCGTCAGACCTTGACGTCCTGTGTACAAACCGCGGTGTTTAGGACGTTAAGTAAGTTTTCTTGTATTAATTTAGATAGGAAACAATAAAAATGTCTAATTTGAAAAAAAACAACATAAATCTATGTTTCACTCACAATTGTAAAATTATACTGACACTTATAGCTTATAAATACAAAAAGATACAAATAAAAAGCTAAAAAATAAAATAATCATGACACGTGACATAAATAAATGTTGCCAGTCTAATACAAATTTTGTTATTAACCAAAAACATTATTTTTTTATAAAACAATTTATCCCCGGAAATGTGTACATTGAATTCATGATTAATATATACATATATCTGTCCCATTAGTGGACAAAGCCTCATTTCCGGTTACGAATAATGTCTTCGGAATTTAATCGACCACGATGCTCCACTCCGTATTGACGGATACAAATGTCTCAAAATGGATTCATGGAGGTTCTACAATGTTTTTCCTGATCATTAAATATACAAGTTCAACTCGCTTCTAAATATATATATTTATATAATTGTATTGCCTTATAAATGACCTTATTCCAATTTATAGCTGCTATAAAGAATTAATATTACGGAATTTCGTAAACTAAAACGATTTATTCGTTGGCGTTATCATCATAACACAAATTTAAAAAAAAACACATTAAAATAGTCACTAATTACATTTAATTCCAAATAACTTTTGTTTTTTTTTTTTTTTGTTTTTTCATGATAAACCTAGGTAGGAGAAAATGGGCAACCTTATGTTAAATTTCTTACGTGGTTGGGGACTAAGATGTTAAGTCTCTTGTACCCACAAGAAAGCTGTTGCACAAAGCCCTACCGCCAAGTAAAGTGTCTTTACATATTTCTTTATGAATATAATAATATATTCTTATATCTCAAAATAGTAAACTGTGTGACAAGACTAACTTATTGTAAACAAATATTTGTAAGCTAAAGTTTCAGTTCCAAATGACATGAACGTACAAAAATAAAATACTATTATATCAAATTGAATTAACGTCTAACGAAATAAAACTATTCACTAATAAAATTTGAATCAACAGTTGAATTTAGATTCGATACAATAATTTGGAATGAGTTTCGTTATTTATACGTGAGCCAAAATAAACGCTCACGAACATAAGATTTTAAAGGTTCCCCCGGGAGAGATCTATCACGATGCTGTGTTCGGATTTCCAAAAACGGAACCAAATGAAAATATATCTTATTAGTCTTCGGCTGCGGTTTCGTCCACGTTTGGTTGGGGAGAGGTTTAGTATGTACGTCCTTTTCGTACATAATGATCAATTGAGTAGTTAGAACGCGAAAGCTTAACAACAAACAATTAAATTTAAACATTTTTACATTTATATTTAGTTGCCCGCGGCCTCGCTCGCGTTTTAGGGGTTGTTTAGGTGTTCGGCATTAAACAGTCTATGATTCATATCAAATTTTATTGAATTCGGTTCAGTGTTTTGGTTGTAAAAGAGCAACAGACAGATTTACTTTTGTATATATTATATTAGTAACTAATCTTACTAATCTGTATCAGAATACAAATAGGCTCTTAGTGATTTTTGAATAATTAATTTTACTTATATAAGAATTAATTCAAAGCTATGACTACATTAATTTTTAAAAGGGAACCAGGCTGAATTTTTATGCATGGAGGCCCTATGTCAATTTTTTCATTCGAAATTTGAATAAGTAGTTTGTTTAATGTGAACGTTTTTTTACTCTATGATAGAACGGATATTTTTTTAGTAACTATAAAAATATATCATATTGTGGAGACTTTCTCGTGGAGACCCCAGGACTAAAGCTCCTATTGCCCTCCACTAAACCCGGCCCCGAATATTAAGATAATTCCAACTATATACAGTCGTGTCTCAAATCTACGCGCACCTTAATCCGTTCTCTATTTCCTGCTATTCTCTCAAAGCCCAATATACCTAACGAAGCTAAATAAATCGTCGGAGCTTATCAGAATGGTTTCATGCGTATTTACTTTATCAATTGATAACATATAACATATCTAAGTATAAATTTAACTTAACTATTGAAAAACTAAGTTGAAAACAAAAATAATATAATATTCATGTATTTGGTAAAAATAAGCAATTTTGGTGTCAAAACAAATTAATCGAGATGGCGTAATGGACAGAAAAATGATTAGCAATCATAAATTCAGGCAAGCGTCACTAACTATATGATTGCCTGTGATAATTTGTGTCTTTTATTCACCTAGTGTTCGACAGTTAAATTGTTTACGATTTTTATAAAAACTTATCTAGTACTTTACTTGGTGGTAGAGCTTCGTGCAAGGTCGTCTGGGTAGGTCAAACAGCAGTACTCAGTATTATTGTGTTCCGGTTTGAAAAGTAAGTGAGCCAATGTAACTACAGACACAGGGACTTAACATCTTGGTTCCCAAGGTTGGTGGCGCATTGGTAATGTAAGGAATGGTTAATATTTCTTACAAAGCCATTATCTATGGGCGGTGGTGACCACTTACCATCAGATAACCCATTTTCTCGTCCGCCTACAGACGAAAAACAAAAAAAAAACAAAAATATTTTCTGCGCGTTTAAAAAATGAGTAGAGACAATTTAACGCCATCTATCGGCACAGTTTTGGTAACAAAATATGGGGCAGATATTTACTAATTGAAATGAAGATTCATTACAAAAGTTGTGAAAATATAACAAGAGCCGTTTAAATATTGCGGGCGACGAATTTCCTTTATTTTGCAATAAAGGAAATTTCCATGAACTCTTATTATGAAATGTGGTCCTATTTAAATTGATTAAAAATTCAATTTGAGTTCAAATAACTTTAAATCATTTCGACTAAAACCGTAAATTAAGCAAAAATATTGCTAGTAATTTTTGATAGGAAATATTTTGCTGGGATTTGTTCGAATGGATATTATTGTTATTGGATATGTAATCATAGTTTTTTATGTTATGTTATTAATTGGTTTTTGATTTTGTAATTAAATCTTTAAATTCTGATGTATTATGATTCTGATGTTGTATTCTTGTATCCCTTATACCACCTTCTTCCTATTTGTGGAAACTTATTTCATTTAGGGTTTATATTAATATTCCTGTTCGAAAGTGCTCTTAGGTTCCCAAAAAAAAAGTACATCATTTATTCCACCGCCTAACATTTGTGTTACTTTGTTCCAGTTTAAGCGAGCAAGAATTTTGCGTGGACTTACACTTAAACTGAAAACTTTTAAAAGTTCTACAACTTTTAAACTTTTCTACGAAGTTATTAAAAATATATATTTTAAGTTTTCACCGTCAGTGTAGCAAATTTCATTGAAGCTATTTTTAATTTTTATTCCAAAATATACATACATGTCATATTTTAAACAAAATATAACACTTAGCGTGTTATATTTTGTCTATTCATTGCAGTGAAACCTTTGTAAAAGCTCAAATAAGACAGCGCCTTTTAGAGAAGCTAGTGGGAAATCCCCTAGTTTTCTAGCTGAATTCCTTTAGGGATACAATTTTCTCTTCAAATTTTCGTCGAGCTATATATTCACTGAGAACCTCAGAATTTGACCACAATCCTTGAAAATATCGCGTAACATTTCCGAGTCCGAATGTTATCGTCTAACATCCGATTGGATTCTGAAATCGACTAAAAAACCTGACTGATTATCAAAACCAAGACTAAACTGTAATAGATAGAGGGTTGACATTTAGAAGAAATATTTCTTACTTTACTTTAATGTACTTTAATTCTGCTCTTTAATTTTTTTAAGACATTTTTTATGAATATTTAATTATATTTATCAAATTGACTTGTTGAAGATGTGACGTTTTTTAATATAATAAAGGTTGTGATTGCCATAGCCCATCCTCCTAGTGCTTTTACCCACTGGCTCACTCACCCTTCAAACCAGAACACGATAAAACTAAGTATTACCGTTTAGCGGTGGAACAGAGCAGGCTTGCACAGAGTCTGATAAATATGGTCATATATATTTCGTCTGAAAATAAAAACTCAATTTACTTAATAAAATGTCTTTCGAAAATCTTTTCAAAACTCACTATTGACAAAGTTATATCACATGTACGGAATACGGATTGTCATTGCATTTCAAATATTTACATAGTAGGGGTGGACAGGCTGACGTTAAACAGAACATCTGTTTAATAGGCGACGAATTTTTTCGATTCGTATTTTCGACTTAAAATTCGATCACGCCTAAATACGAATCGGTTTTTTTATCAACCGACTTAAAAATAAGTTATCAAGTCGCTTATATTATATTTGTATGGTTAAATTCTCTTTTCGTTTAAGAAGGTATACAAAATGCTTTCTGTTTGGTCCCATTTACACTTTATGATAAAGTTATTTATTCGTTAAAATGTTATCATTATTAGTTAACCCAGTGAGTATAATATAATTAATTTATTAAATTATCTGACGCCGAAAATCAATAATTGGTATTGATGATTAAATCCTATTTGCGACACATTAGCGAATATAATGATTCGTTAATTAGTAATATTATTATAATTATAATCTAGTATCAATTATTATTTTTGAGCAGGGCCGGATCTACCATATGGCTTTTTGGGCTTCAGTCCAGGGCCCCGTTTATTCAAGGGGTTACCCCAGCTAAGTCAAGTCAAAGTCTAAAAAAGACGATAATTCGAATGAATCCATAACTTTATTAAATTAAACAGATCGTATGGGTTGCAGTCTGCGAGTCCTGCAATTAATAAAACCCATTCAATTAATTTAATTCAAGTTAGTCCGGTCCGGTCCTGTTTTTACGTAAGCAAAATAGAGGCTGTAGAGATTAAATTATAAATAATACTACTACTAGATGTGCCAGTGTCTATGGTCCAAAGTTACCACTAACAATAGGTAAATAAGTTTTAGTTTTTCTTAGAACACATCCCTGTTTTGCTAAGAAAAACGAAAGTATTCCCAAATAAATTACTTGGTAGATCTTTATACAACCTCCTTACTTCAGTAGTTATTTACATATTTTTTTTCAATGTATATTATGATTGATCTAGATTTAATTAAAGGCGCGTTTAACTGAGGCCTAGAATGAGTCATGTACCATTGATGAAATATGTTAGAAATAGGTAATATAACGCAAAACTCTAAATCCTATGAGTGGTGATCACAGCTTACAATCAGACGAAAGAAAAATTATAAAACCGTAATTTTAATATAAACCCCGAAAAACATGCCTCGAAGAAATTCTCGTTTTCTATTAAGGAGAGTTCCGCCGTTGACAAGGTGCGGCCAAATGACATCTTGGACCTCAGCTTCATAATAATTTGAGCGCATATTATAAATTATTATTATTTTATATATTAAGCAGTTAGTTTAATAAATATGATCATTTAATAAACCCAAATAAAACCAAATTTAGTATTACTGTTTGATTGAAGAATCAATTGAAAAATAGTAAGTGATATTTATTCAGACGACCGTGCACAATGAATCTTGACACGTAACACACGCGCAAAGACACAAATAAACACAAATACAGAAATTTATATCCATATACACAGTCACGCACACATCCACGCTACCCTCTTATACACATTCCAACCAGCACCCAACACAGTTTCAGTATTAGTTTAGATTTTTACGTGTTTAACCTTTTGTCTATTTCAAGTCTGAATAGCACCTATTTTACTTGTAAATTCACCTCCAAGCAGTTGACACAATCCCTGAGATACGAGTGTAATCTCGCGATGGGATGAAGCTGCGATTTGAATATCAAAAGAAACTAGCTCTTATGACCTGTACATAAGGGTTAAGATTTTGTAATCTTTAAAGTGTAGGAATTTTTATATTTACGCTTTGTGAAAGTTATAGTGGATTTAGGTGTTGTATTAAAATTGGTAATATTAAAGGCTTGAGGGAAATTAAGCGATGTCACCTGACTTTGCTTGTGGTTTTTGACTGATTTCTTGCATCTTATCTTTAGTAGAATAAGTATTTGAACTTATTAGCGATCATGTAGTAACTAAATGTCTCAGTTTAAGTCAAAACCCAGTCCAGTCTCCTCTCGAGGAATAGGATTAGAATATTTTTTTCCCATTACGACGCTCAATTGCAATTGGTTGATATACATGTGAAAAAAAAGGCTGATTCGATGCAAGCAGACTTCCTCACAATTTTGAGGAATATGGAATTTGTAATTTGCCTCGTTTACTATACAAACCATAAAGTTATGGAATTCCCTTCCCTTCCCTTATGGAATATATATAATATATATATATGTATTAAGTATAAGCGTTAGTGTGTAAACATTGGTATGTATGTTTATGGCTGCACAGCCTACCCAGATTAAGTTTTTAACCATCTCTCTCTAACTGGGTTATCTGGAAGAGATGGTTAATTTGCCATAAGTTCGTTGTACAACACATCAAATATTTGTTTATATTTTTGTTTTAATTTTTAGTGTTATTTTTTTTTTTTGAGTTTCTATATTTTGTTTGTGGTGTACAATAAAGTATATTAACAATAAACAATAATAAACATAAATTAAACACATGAAAACGCTGTGCTGCTTGTCTGGATTTACAATCTTCAAGTAAAACTCCACGTGTTCCAACAAAGCAGCCATTTTATTTCAATTTGTTGCACGATTAATAGCTACATTAAATGACGTCCCTAGAAAATTTAATTTAGCGGACGGTAGCCATGTTAAAAAAGATATTAATATGATGATGATGATAATATTTTATAGAATAGAAAGAATAGATTAGACTTCGGTAATTAGATACAAGATTCATAGATGGCATTGACACTAGGGTATACATATTATTCCTGTTGATATTGTAAATATGAAAGTCTGTTAGGTTATTTACCCAATCAAATCAAAAGCGCTAAACGGATTTGGATAAAATTTGTGGAGTGGAGATGAGATGAGATGAGATACGTCGAAATAACATTTAGATACAATTCCTGCTTCTCTCAAACGCACACGCATTGCTCGTAGAATAAGAGTCACACTTAATATAATCTTGAACTTCCAAAGTCCGGGTTGACACGGAAAAAATAAATCAAATACATGTAAAACTCTCATCGTGTCTTAATGTATCTGTGAAAAATCTTAAAATAGTATCTTTTCCAAAAAACAAATTTTACGACTACTATAACGATCCACTGAGTTTGCCTCTTCGAATCTAGGACCATGTGAATTTAAGCCAAACAGGCCAAAGAGACCAATGCAACGCAAATACCGAGTAAACTTTTACTTATTTATTTAGACCTGTAACTTCACAAACTTTATCCAAAAAACTTTCGTCCATTTGTCGGGCCCCTATCATAGATAATCTTCCAAGAACATCCAAGATCAAAGAACAATTATAAATAAAGACCATCTTGGTCGAGATAATTTGGATTAACGTCTTCAATGCCCAATCCTGAAAACTTTTCCGCGTCTGTTTCAAAGGCTTTTTTTCTTTTCCCACATTTTCCTCAACGGAAGTAACCTCACTCAACAGCGGGATGTTAAGAAGTTTACAGAAATATCAGGAAAATAACATAATTAATTTAAGTTCTATCATGTACCCAGATTTGGCTAAATGCCAGGATTCCACTACGAATTTCATCTTATGAAAGCATAAGGCTGAGTTCGGTTTGAATAAAGGTTATAAAAATAAAACAAAACGGAGTCGAATTTGGTTTTAACTTTGGCAATGGGAAATGTAATTTTGTTGGATTTTTATAGATATTTCTTACAATGCCTCCAAATGGAGGCGATGTAAGAAAAAAATCGATTTTTCAACGTGTTTATTATTACATTTTAATAATTATGTCCTTTGTGTCTCTGTGTACATTATATCACTCAGACTTTTGAGCCAATATGGACCGATAGTTTACACATGAATCTTAACCGATAACTGAGTATTAATCTAGATAAGATTCACAAATTTTCATGTGCTCAATTGCTCAATTGCTCAAGTGCAGAGCACCGTGATGCATCTCTTGGTGGCTAAACAATATGTCGGATTAAATTATGTCATATGCGTATACACCATTGGAGCACTTAATGTTAATACTTCTTATGTAAATAAAGTTTTCTGAATTATCCAATTAATGGAGCACTGTGGTGAAATATATTCGGCTTGGAAAAGAGACTTCACCCCAGAAGACGTTTACAGGATGTTACTATAGCTTCAAATTACTCACATTTCTACCATTCATGGCGATGCATATGCTGACTCAGGGTGTGGTCTTGTATTCTCACAGAACTCTACCATCAAGTGAATCCTTCCAAAAAAATGGAAACATCATGTTCCTGTTACTTGGTAATAAGGCTTTGTGCAAGCCCGTCTGGTTAGGTACCACCCACTTATCAGATATTCTACCGCTGAGCAACAGTACTGAGCGTGAGTGAGCCGGTGAAACTGCTGGCATAAGGGACAAAACATCTAAGTTCTCTAAGTTGGTGGCGCATTGGCAATGTAAGGAATAGTTAATATTTCCTACAGCGCCATTGTCTATGGCCGTGGTAACCACTTAACATCAGGTGGCCCTTATGCTCGTCCGCCAAGCTATGACATAAAAACAAAAAACATACAAAATCCAAATATAACCATGCCTCCCTTTTATAACCATCCCTTTCCTAAGTTAAATTCATAATTAAAAAAAATTACCAATATTAAAGGAAGAAAAACGACGCCTTTCCAATCCCGGGTCAATTTTAGTAATTTAGCGAATTCCGTAATTCGGACTTCCAAAATACAGCCTAATTACATTAAATTCTAAATGTAATGTTAATAAGTTACAAACATCAAATGGCCTCGTACTTGTCTTACCAACCTCCATCTATGTGAGAATGTCAGAACCGTTTTCAAAAGGACACCCTATAATTTAATCGGTTTAATTAAAGTTAATATTCAGCGACTCGACAGCTTTTATTGTGAAGGCTAATAGCCTTTAAGAGATCTCTTTAATTAATACTGTTACAAAAAGTAGGTTAAAAGTTTACGATGGTATATCCTTATACAATTGTCTTTGTTTTGTCTGCCTCATTGGTTTAGTGACTTTCTTAAAGTGCCGTAAAATCCAATGTCATTGGATAACGCTTTAAAAAAATATTGAAATTTCCGTCGATAAATTCTCTACAAGTCCAAAGTTTGGATATCAGGCGATTTTAACAGTCTTGGGTATCGGAAAGCAGGTGGAGTCGAGTAGATCGGGTTAGGAGAATAAAAATATAATATAGATAACGGATATATAGCGAAAGGAACCGCGTTCCAATCAAGTATCCCACGATGACTCCGGCTTTTTTTCTATTTTTTCTTCCATGTGCCTGTAATAAATATATTTATATTTACATTACATTAGCAGCCTGTAAATTTCCCACTGCTAAGGCCTCCTCTCCCTTTGAGGAAGAGGTTTGGAGCATATTTCACCACGCTGCTCCAATGCGGGTTGGATAGACATGTGGCAGAATTTCGTTGAAATTAGACACATGCTGGCTTTCTCACGATGTTTCCCTTCACCGCCGAGCACGAGATGAATTATAAACACAAATTAAGCACATGAAAATTCAGTGGTGCCTGCCAGGGTTTGAACCCGAAAACATCGGTTAAGATGCACGCGTTCTAACCACTGGGCCATCTCGGCTCACCATGAATAATTATATTGCTTGACTTTAAATAAACAAATTTATTTCATTTTCATTCATTAGTATATTGCTGACGAGAAGTCGAATGTGTAAGCAAACCTTTTTTAAGAAAGCAGACGACAGCAAACATGACCCTTATTGACATCTTCCGTGTAACGAGAGACGGGTTTAATTTGTATTTCCTCTTGAGAATCGATCACGTTTCAATAAAATCGAATTTCAGTTTAATGCGTATTTTATTTTGAACATCTTATTTATTTTACACGTGCAGTTTTTGTATCAATCTTAGACCTCGTATTAAACTTATTTACGGTGTACTTTTACACTGGTCTGTCTTCTTGGAGTGCTATTTAGAGAAGAAATCTTATGTCAAGCAGTAACATTTAATGTTATTGTGTTCCAGTTTGAAGGGTTGAGTGAGTCAGTGTCACTTCAGACCTTCAGACATAACATCTCCCAAGGTTGGGCGTATTGGTTTTGCAAGGAATGGCTAACATTTCATAAGTTGGTAATGTCTATGGGCAGTGGACACACTTGACATTTGGGGCCACTAAATGCCAAGTGTGTCCATTTATCAGAACGCCTACCGATGACATAAAAATGCATAACATTTATAGGTATAAATAGATAAATAATACCTGATAAAACCAGTTTGAATTTATGAATTAAATTTTCAGATCCATTAATATTTTAACAACATACAGATCTTAAATGCACGTCAAAGTAAGCAAATCGGATCGCGTATTCCACATATTGAACGAGGAATCATAACAGAAATTGAATACGAGCGTACTGTTAATAATAGAGTCGATATCGAAATAGTCGATAATCGGATGGCGGTTTCCGCACGTATAATTTATAAGAAACCTGTTCCATTGTCACGACGTAATTGACGTTCCGATAAATTTTTCGTCATTTGCCTTATTTCAAATAACATAAGAAAGAAACCTTTTAAATAAACAAATAAATGTGTGAGCAGATACAAACTAATATACAATATGATTCACTTAGTGTCATGGCTTTGCCCGTCTCAGTGGCTACTACCCACTCATCATATATTCTACTGGCAATCAGCAATATCTAGTATTTTTGTGTTCTAGTTTGAAGGCCGAGTGCGCCAGTGTAACTACAGGCTCTATGCCTGTCAACTCAGTTCCCAATGTTGGTTATGACAGAAATGGTTAATATTTTATAAATCGACCTTTTACCATAAGTGGCCGATTACCCAGTTCACCTAAATATATATATATATATATTAATACGGGCTTGTGAAGATTAATGAAATAATTTCGGGCACATAGCCATTTGCAAAGGAAACCTATCCATCTCTAAATATGTCTTCACTCTTACAATCCGTTGGCTGGTAAATCTGACAGGTCCAGAAAATGTACAAGTGCAGGACCAACGCCTTTATCTGCTTTACGAGAAATTAAATTAGAACAGATACCAGGGCCTCGGGACAAAACCGATGAGTTTAACTCACCACTAACCATAACCTGAATCCATCGGAACAAAATCAAAATTTATAATCCTTAGTCATAATAAAATACACTTAAAACGAAGCACCGTTTACATCCAATGTAAACGGTGAATCGCTTGCCATGGAAAGATCTCGAACGATTCAACGTTAGGCTCTTATTGAAATTAGCATAACTCAATATTCCGACTACATCTTCACACTAGGAGCTAAATAGAGACTATTGCTATAACATTACACCAAGAATGTTATTGATAATTATAATAACAATTAGATTCATGTGTGTGTCTTTATGTGTTATGTCTTTGCATTGAGTGTGTTTGCATTCTAGTAACGTTTATCATAATATAGGTGGTCGACTTCTAGTCTCACAGACAGCAAAAATTTCAAGGAAATATATATTAGATATAGGCATTAGCAGCCAGTCTGGACATAGCGAAGGCCTTCGATCGCGTGTGGCACAAAGAGCTTCTCTCGAAGCTTTCTTCCTATGGACTTCCCGGGAAATTATGCAATTGGATTACCAGCTTTTATTTTATAAATCCCGGCAGCTGAATTTCACCTTCGCACATCTCGTCAAAATTCTAAATTTCACCCGCACCACCTAGATGTCCGAAAATCCACAACAGCGCGATTTTTAAGACATTTTCTACCTCGCACAACCACTCTGTGGAACCAGCTTTCGACGGCGGTTTTTCCGAACCGATACGACTTGGGAACCTTCAAAAAAATAGCGTACTGCTTCCTCAAAGGCCGGCAACGCACCTGCAACCCCCCTGGTGTTGCAGATGTCCATGGGCGGTGGTAATCACTTTCCATCAGGTGAGCCTCCTGCTCGTTTGCCCCCTATAACATAATATATAATATAACATAACCACGTATTTAAGAATAAAAAAACGTGTCCGGAAATTATTATTTTAATAATTTTAATGATTGAAAACTGTTTGCATATTAAATTAATAATATTTAGTGAATTCTGAGATGTTAAATTAGTCTGAAATATTTTTCCGGTCATAAATAGATGTTATATTGAGTAAAAGGAGAGTAAAAGCTCGGGCGTCCGCCGGTATCGACAGGCTTGCTCGAGCCGTCGAAACGATCGGACTTCCTCAACTTGGAATAAATCAAAGAAGAATATTTCCTGCGTTTAATTTCATATCTTCGAGGATGGATAGAACTTTCATTCGTGACGTCATGTTTTTTTAAAAACAAACTGGTACAAGCTACTTCGTCATATATTTAAGATATATTTCACTGCTGGGCTCTTCTATTTAAGAGAAGGTTTAAAGATTATTAAACCGTGTTGCTCGAATACAGGTGGGTAGTTAGAATGAGGGAGTCATTTGTGGCCGTTGTCGTGTCTGTGTAACTTCGAAATTCTGATTTTCTTTGCGAATAATCAGCTAGCCCCATGGGTAAAAACACAATAAGTTAAAAAACGGGGTTTTATATTTAAGAATAGTTTGGTACTACGTACTTTCAAATGACTGAGAAAATTAAGCTGGTACGACACAAAGATATAATTTGGAATTAGATATAGATATATTTGACATCGATAACATCATTAAATCTACCCGAAAAATGTACGTCGTCATAATCGTACTTTAATTTACGTCTTTTTGGGTCAAATAAAGTTAGCACACTTCTGTTTATGTCAGCCTTATAGTTAAGATTTATCAGCCCCAAAGGCTGAATAAGCAAATGATTTAGTTCTCTTGTTTTTTTTTATACGTTATACAATTTAACTAGATATATTTCACCAGTAACTTCAAAGTGACCTTAATTTTTAAAAAGAAGGTACTAGAACACTGTACATAAACGGCACTGCTAATAAATACTACGTAGTCAAGTAAAACCCTCATAAATAGATTAAACCTTAGCGTTTTTAGTTAAAATTCTGATATCCTTATAAATTATATGATAATACATCCCCATGGCCGCTCCGGTTTAATCTGATGTGGGTACTGAAACAAACAATGCTATTTCGTTAACATACATATATTCCGTTCCCTCTGACCTCTTGAGAGCGATTAGTTTTATTTATTGAGTGTGAATTTTAACTTTACGTGTGTAGATTTGTATGCTAGCTGCCTAACCAGACTTTCTACAAGTAATTTTTTTTTCTGTAGGAAATGATTATCTCGAATAAGATTTGCTTCAAACTGGCTCTAATCAAGGCAATCCAGGATTTCGACATACAGAAAAACTAAGTGAGTTGATGGGTACCGGGTACGCACTGGACGTGTAGATGCAACCGAGACGGGTTTTGAATACAGTGCTTCGAAAGCTAAGCTAGCCATTAACATGTAAGCCAAAACCCATATAAGATATACATAATATTCTGGAACAAAATACAGACCCAGTATAAAAAATCTGGAAAAACTTGGCCAGCGCGATTCAGGAACGCTTATTTATCAATTAGCGCCATCTGTTGATGGTGATTTAAACTTATGTATTTAACAGGCTATAGGGAAGAAGTATATTTGCATCCAACACATTTGTCTCGTTAAAACGCAAATTAATATACTTTTAATTTATGAAGTATATAATTTACATGCGTATATGTAGTATAATTTATTATTAGATATAGGAAATATTCCAACGAGTGTTGGCGCGCTTGGTTTTGCTCGTGTTTTAGGTGTTTATCGTCGGGTGGTAGGTTAGGTTAGATAAGATACTTTTGTATCTTATAAGTAGTGCTTCCAAAATTCATCATAATCCGGTCAGTAGTTTGGGCGTGAAAGTAACAGACAGACAGAGTTATTTTCGCTTTTATATTATTAGTATAAGTAATTGTCATGCTTTCATCTCATATGTATCTATTCTACCGATCATCAGGAAAGGAGAAGGGTTACCTAACATCTTCCCTAAAACTCGGACGAAGCGAGCGAAACCAGTTTGGAAAATAATTTAAGAGTACATTTTTAATAAAGTGATAAAAAATCCTCAAACATCTCGCCATCGTATTCGTATGTATTACAAACCCACGCCGATTGAAGATAGAATTCTTCGCGAAGGGAAACAGAAAAATTCTAAGAATAACAATAAAAATTGTTCACAGAACTCGCTTTATTGGATTTTTAGAAGACTTCGCCTTCGGTGTGAAACTATTGCGGAATTCTACACAACAAGTTATATGGTTTTAAGAGAATAGCTTCATCTCTTAGTGATTTTTTTTTTTATTATAGAGTCGCAGACTTACATTTTGGCCACCTGATGGTGGTCACCAACACCCACAAATATTGGCGTTGTAAGAAATATTAATCATTCCTTACATCCTATCCTAAACGGACCTAAGATGCTATGTGGCTGGTGTTCTCACACTTTAAACTAGAACACAATGTCTGATGGTACCTTTTTGCTCGCTGGAAAAATGCAATACGCGGTTCCGTAATGTGATGCGGGGGTATATGGGACTCGCCTATGCTCAAGATGACCAGTATATCGGAATACCCACTAAAAACCAGCGGACAGGGTCTCTTCGGGCGCCACGGGGTTTCGCATGCTACCGTAACGATGTTCGATGGTACCTCTCCAGACTCATTTTTTTATCATTTATTATTTTTAAACTTTAAACTTAGCAATACTACTAAATTATCAACAAGCTTTAATAAAATCACGTAAACTATATCGTTTCCCATTAGAAATTTTCTTTTGACTAATTGCTACGTTGGGTTTATCTAAGACAAACCTATCGCGTAACCCTTAAGGCTGCCTATCTTGAGGATACATGTAACCTATGAACTACGGTATTAGAATCCATTAAAATATCGAGTTTAAGATATGATTAATAACAGGAAATAATAATAATAAAAACATCAAAAGCGCAATGGTTTATGGAGTTTGCAATTAGGGAGTTGAAGCGTCAGTCAGTACACACTGCAGTATAAGGTTAATCCAAATGCAGTCATCAACCCTTTATGAAATCCCCTGTTCAAATTCTGAATAAACCAACACTCTTTCAATTTAAAGGCAAAATTTGTAAGAATATAACAGCAGCTTAAAAACATAATATTAATATCTCACAGTCAGTACTCAGTCTCCCCAAGGTGGGAAAAACTTTAACCCAGAAGTGGGAAACAACTGAATAAATACATTACACCATAAATATTGTAGGTACCCGTGGGAATATGACAAACATCTATTTAAACAGTATAAAAATAATTTCTATTCCCCGAATATTTACCAACGAAAACGTTTTAAAACAAATTTGCATATGCATTTAGATATGCAAATGTTCGAATGCATATGCAAAAATGCAAATTCAATGTAGACAAATTATGTTTCATGACATTTCTAGTATTATGAATTGTCTACACGTTTTTTTGTTAATTATAATATTGAATCCTTTCACCATTGTACCATCACGCAACCGCTTTTTTGTTCTGACTGAATTCATCGCCATTCAAAATATATTGAATCAATAAAGCGACAATTTGGGAAGTATGGCGAAGACATCCGCTAAAAAATGATTTTTGGATATTATCATTTTAAGTGAGAATAATATTTAAACGTACCAAGTCGAGACGGGCAGTTGTTGAAAATATAATTGGTAGCTCCAAAGAACTTTCATCAATTTTGATTACAAAATACAGACTGTAGTCTGGAAATTAAATCACGACTTGGCTCTGGGGAACTAATTTAATTTAAAAATTATTATGTTTAAAGTTATTAGTTAATATAGTCAAAAAATAAAAACAATACCACGTCTGTAGGCACTAAATGGGTCCCACCTTGGGCGCCAATACTTGTTAAGGATTCTTAAGATAGCTTAATCGAAATCATGTAAAATACTAAAATATTTAGTATATTTAAGTATTTAAGATATTTATTTATGATTTTAGACAAAGGGCAAAATACTAAACTGAGTATATACACACAAAAATAAATAACGAGTCTACAAATCATGTTCCCGTGGAATAATGGCAAGAATGCGTGCAATAAAACCCCTGACAGATAGACAGACATATGACAAGATTACTGGAAGCTAATAAATAATTCTGTAGCACGAAACGCCCTCTTTCTACTTCTCAGAAAATTACGCTGATTACGTATATTGTAAAGATTGATACAATGTTTGTTGTTCAACAATGGCGAAAAGGGGAATCCGAGGGGGAAAGTACAAGTATAAATATACAATATAATGTAGGATACTTCCTAATTCATGAAACTCCCAAAAAGTAAAGTAAAATTAATTTAATAATATAATTAATTAATATATAGTATATTGGAAGGAATAAAGACAAATATCCAATTATGACCTTGAATTGTTATGACGTCATCGGTCGAGATGCAATACATTTTGATCAATATGGATTGGTGAAAAAGGGTGGTTTTTAAGAATGATACTAGTAGTTAGGTGGAATAATATTATATTATATATAAAGATATATTAATTAAGAACTGTTTGTGGTGGATAATTTAACACAACTATTTGCAAATCATATGAAATATTAAAATCTATAGTTTGATAATTTTGCACCTTCCGCCATTGGAATATGTCATAAGAAGCAGAATAAGCCGGTCATCTTACTAAGTAGCGATCTCATCTGGACAAGCTTATGGGCTATAAGCTAAATTATTATATACTTCATAAAAATATTACATACATTTATTTAAAAGTCTTAACTGCCGATCATCTTTCCACCTGTAGCCCTTCCTCGCGGTCAACTTAGATAATAAAAAGGGACTTATCGATATTTATTGTTACTTACCATATTGGTAGTAATTCTCAAGACACTATTAATATAACATATGTACGCATTAAGTAAGTATTCAGACAGGAATAGTACGATAAAACTTAATTACATAATCATTTTTTTTCTTATTACTTATATACTTCGTATTCGATATTACCAATAAAAGTTGCCATAAGTTCGATAAGTAATTAATAAACTCTGAATTAGTTAAAGGCGACGTGTTTTGTGTGTTCTGAGCGTGTTATGTCACTAAAACTCTCCTAAATGGAGAAATGGAGGAGAATGGATCCCCGAATGGTTTAGATTAGTCACGATAGGCGACGATCGGGTTCCAGGATGTATTTAAATAAATAAATTAATAAATATTGGACAACATCACATACATTACTCTGATCCCAATGTAAGTAGCTAAAGCACTTGTGTTATGGAAATCAGAAGTAACGACGGTACCACAAACACCCAGACCCAAGACAACATAGAAAACTAATGAACTTTTTCTACATCGACTCGGCCGGGGATCGAACCCGGGACCTCTGAGTGGCGTACCCATGAAAACCGGTGTACACACTACTCGACCACGGAGGTCGTCAAATTTATATTTGACATTATATTTGACAACCAAACGGATTCCACGTAGTAAAGATATAAGTGTATTATATTTTTATATTTGCTATATCTGCGCAGGTGACCACATATGCTCGATCACCATTTTCCTATTAAAATTCATGACCACTCAAACTCAAACTACTGCAAACTTTGTTTTAGATGAATGAGTCGTAACCACTCTGCCATCTCGGCTCATATAAATTTAAATAGTTTTTTTCTTTTTAAATAACTATGTTTTTTTTATATTGATCAATAATCAGCCTATAGTTTTATCAATGATTTGTCAAATATACATATATTTCTAGAAGTCAATGAAACATTGCAACGAAACCACTATGAAAAACTAAGCCAACCGGGTTATTCTTTTAGAACTCATTTCGTATCTCACTCGTGTTACCCACCATAAGCTGATGATGATTGATATTATGTACTAGAGATTTGCAAACAGAGAATAAACAATTTTCAATATCGATATCGATAATATCATCGCTGAACACCTGAGTCCCAATCCTACTAACAAATTGACAGTTTATCGTGATCGAATCGAAACATAAGCGTTGCCGTTCAGCCGTTCTCCTATTCAAAAAACCCTACGACACCGTTGCCGTCAAAGTTGGATCATAATACACATTGTAACCTATAATTAAAAAGAACTGGTCCTCGGTACGATTGAGTTAAGGTTAACTTTTGTGTGGAATAATCAAAGTTAGATCGGAATAGAATCGGAAGCGTATTCTAACATTACCGTTATAAGTTTCTTTTTGTTATTATATGATTAGTGGTCATTACCGCGCATAGACAACGGCACTGTCAGAAATATCAACTATTTTTTATATCACCAATGCGCCACCAAACTTGGGTACTAAGATGTTATGTCCTTTGTACTTGTATGTTGTTGTACACTGGCTCACCCTTCAAACCGGAACACAACAATACTGAGTACTGGTATTTAGCGGTAGAATGCCCGATGAGTGGGTGGTACCTGCCCGGACAGGATTGCAGAAAGCTCTACCACCAAGTAACAAGATAATAGAATTACTATTAATAATAGTAAACATTTCACTTCGCTAGAAAACGTCAAATCGTCAAACCAAAACGTCTGCAACGTATTTTCCCCTATAATTCGCTTTCAAACCCTCCTACTTTCTTCATCATTCTTCTTCCTTTAATTCTTCCTTCATCCTTTTTTATCTCCCTGGGAATACGCCTTCAGGCATTATCCTCGCTTTAATACGGGTTTGTAACCGATCAGTAAATACTCGTTAAAACCACTAAAATACCCACTAATAAATTCGAGGGGCATCAGGTAATCGTTGGCGCATAATACCGTAACTACCCAGACTGGTACATCCCCAGTTTGGCACGGTCTAACAGTTCCTATAGCTTTAATATATTAATATAGTTTAATACATTCCTAATACACCGAAAAATTATGTAGTCATTAGATAAATATGGAAACTATAAATAAACCAATGTGACCTGCGATAAGTTAACCATTTACACTCAACGAGCAGATAATTACCTGATCGAACTTATAGTTAAAAATAGTTACGAAGAACATTCTCGAACAAATAAACTGTTTTCGTGCAAATAAAAATATTTTATAGTAAACATGTTCCACCAAATAAAGCATCACCTTCACAGGAGATTATTATAAATGTCTACATGATTTCAACTGAACCAATTAAAAACAAACTTTTAAAATTTTAAAAAGAGCGAATCAGCGATTGTTTTCAGCTCTTTTAAACAACTTTGAAGATAACTGCGTTTAATCAACCAAAGTGTTTATGGATAAAGACTTTGTTTAAGCCGGTTAGACACTGATTGTTATTCGCTATATAGTATAGCAACACTATGTTTTTGTAAATGTGGTGAGAGGGACGATGCCAGAAAATATTCAAAAATATCCATTGGAAAATAGAAAATAAACATACAAAGATTAGGAACGTTAAGATAAGAAAGTTTGTATGGTTTTTTTTTTCAATGTAAATATATTGCTAATAATATCTACGAAACGGTAGTTTGACAGTCAATTTGGTTGCGGTTTCAAACTCAGGCAAGCACCACTGAATTTTCACGTGCTTAATTTGTGTTTATAATTCATCTCGTCCTCGGCGGTGAAGGAAAACCTCGTGAGGACATCTCCATGTGTTTAATTTCAACGAAATTCTGCCACATATGTATCCACCAAATTGGAGCAGCATGGTGGAATACACTCCAAACCTTCCCCTCAAAGGGGGAGGAGGCCTTAACCTAGCAATGATGATTTTAACTCTGAATGTAAAGGCTGGACACAACGAACGCTGTGACAAATGTCTCAGATAACGTTTCTTCCACACTGACCAAAGTATTGCTCGAGACTCATGAACATAAACTATGTCTTTTAGTCAAGACTTATTTATATAAAATAATTTATCGCATCCCATCGTACTATATCTCCAATGGTCGATATGTCCGGTTACTTAAGGAAGCCTTGAAAGTTAGAAAACTCGAATCCGGAGTTTAATTGTGATTAGAAAACTTCTGTGTTTGTTTGGATTTAATAAAGCGAATGTCTAGACTTGACGTTATATAATTAATTTAAATAAGAATTCGATTTGGTTTTCAAGGCTACTTTTTGTTTCCTTCAAGATTTGTCCTCGAGCTAAATACATTCTTCTATGTTGGCTAATTATTTGAAATTACTTTTAATCCTATTAATGCCTTATTAACTTAATGACATTTTAAAATGACAGATTGTAATACAGCGCACGGCCTACACCGTTGGGTCAAACAGAATGATTTTTTTCATAGAAATTCCTTGTGGAAGGTATACGAGAACTAAGAGAAGATTTTAAGTAAATAAAATGTCGTGTTAAATGGAGTATGAAAATTTTATGAAAATTCGTAATTTTTAATAACAGTCTGATGTTTGTCAAGATGTGAGTAAAAGACAGTTTTTAAACGATTAAAATTCATGATCTAAAACGGGGAAATTGGGGATGAGAGTATAGATAATATAGACTTCATTGAAGAATTTGAACAATCAATATCGTTATTTAGGCTTTTTTATATATGATTTTTATTTATTTATTATATATCATATAGATGTGACGACTGCAGTTTCCATCGAGTGAGCCTTCTGCTCGTTACGCTTCGCCCGTGGACATTTTCAACGGCTTGCAGGTAGCGTTGCCGGCCTTTAAGGCATTTATTACAATTATGTGTAGGCTCTTTTCTTGTAGGTTCCCAAGTCGAATAAGTTCGAAAAAACCGCCCGCAAAATCTGGTTCGAAAGAGTGGTCTTGTGTGGCAAAAAATGTCTTCAAAATTGCGCTGTTGTGGATTTTTGGACATCTAGATGGTAAGGATGAAACTTCGAATCTCGACGCGATGTCCAAAAGGGAAATTCAGCAGCCGGGTCAATCCAACAATTTTTCGGAACATTTCTCGTTAAAAATGCTATAGGAGATTCAGATTGATCCAATATCTCTACGCAAGATCAAACATCTCTACGCAAAAGGCTTAATTAATAATTTTAGTAAAAGATCAAAGTTAATACTGGTGTTTTAAAAAAAAAATACGATTCGCACGCCACCTATTTGGTAATCACCTGGTCGGTCTAGTTCATTCACTTGCTAGCCTAGATGAATGTAGACACTGAAGAACCGGGTAAAAGTCACAAAATTAAAATATACTTCATCATAATAACCATTTACAAGATCTTCGAAATTGATTGACTAGAATTGATATTACACAATTTTTATAATGTAAAGCTACCACATGTTCTAAATATTGATCCAAAGACAAATTGTGCAATAATTTACAAATCACTAACTGTGCTAAACAGAAAGAGAAGTTTATTTGAAATTACACACATTGATAATACCAAATATAAAAGGAAACATGAAATAATTGACTGAACCCATGAATTAAAAATTACTCGACAAATAAGAGTTCATGTCATCCAATTAAGTTTAAGAGTTAAAAGATAAAAAAAATAAAAAAATACAAATTAATAAATTCTGCGCAATAAGTGTTCATATTAAAATCATAGCTTAAAATCTGATCACGGTAATCGATCAGTGCCGATCTTTCTGAGTTGAATAACATAATCATTAAAAAAAAAAGATGGCTGACTCACACACCCATCGTGTTGTGGCATCCGCTTGGATATAAATCTACTAGAAGGATCAATATTTTAGCTCGATATTATTTAAAGAAAATGTTTTGGAATTATTTGTTAAATAATTTTTTTAAAAATAAGGCAAATCAATAATAAACGTAACTTAGTTATTCAGTATATATATGTTGTTTTTTGTATATATATATACTAATATTATAAATGCGATAGTCACTTTTTCTGTCTATCTGTCTGTCTGTCTGTTGCTCTATAACGGCTTAACCACTGAACCGAATATGATGGAATATAATACGAAGCCAGTTTGAGCTCCAAGAAAGAACATAGTCTACTTTTTATAACAACAACACCTACAGCCCGAGCTAAGCTGCAAGCGACCACTAATAATATTATAAAACAAAGCGACCTCCACTATCAGGTCTGTATTTCTGTCTCTACTTATCTATCTGAATAAGATAGCTAGACCTGAACTTAAAAAAAAATAGATAGTATTATCTTACATTAGCAGCCTGTAAATTTCTCACTGCTGGGCTAAGGCCTCCTCTCCCTTTGAGGAGAAGGTTTGGAGCATATTCTACCATGCTGCTCCAATGCAGGTTGGTGGAACACACATGTGGCACAATTTCGTTGAAATTAGACACATGCAGGTTTCCTCACGATGTTTTCCTTCACCGCCGAGCACGATATGAATTATAAAGACAAATTTAACACATGAAAATTCAATGGTGCATGCTTGGGTTTGAACTCGAAATCATCGGTTAAGATGCACGCGTTCTAACCACTGGGCCATCTCGGCTCTCAATTATCTTACAGTTTTTATTAATTGGTGAAGTGATCTATGAAAACAATTTAAATTATGGTTTTTGATCTTTATTAAGCCAATATAACTGATTCATTTGGACCTTTTTTTAAAATATAATACAAGCTATCGTGCTAATTACCTTCGTAATTGATCAGGTACCGGTCTTGCTCGAAAGAGTGATCAAAAATTTGACCTTCTAAATAGACCAACAACGGTCCAATCGCGGACATAGTTTAAATTAAATTATTTTCAAAAATTAAATGTCTAAGATTAGGTTTTTTTCGGTCATATAAAAATACACCATCAAATTTAATTGTATGTGTATTATTTTTAATTTTTAAAGACAAGGTCATTAAATCACCCCATTTAAATTGATATTAAAGTGTACAGGTTAGCCTTAGGTTAAGTCGTGTTACAGAGTCATCTGGTTTTAAGTGGTTTCACCGCCTTAAAGACAATATGGCGTTGTTAGTAACATTAAACATTCCTTACATCAACAATGAGACACCGACCTTTGTAGCTAAGAGGATGTCCTTTGTGCCTGTAATTTCACTGGCTTACTCACCCTTAAAACTGGAATGCAACAATACTATTATTGTTTACCGGTAGAATATTGAGTGGGTGGTACTTATCTAAAAGAGCTTGCACAAAGCCCAGATAAGCAAAATGCACTCATGTTTCAAAACACGGGAATACAGAGTACTAATATTTGATGTTAGACTTACGGAGCTTGCGCAATATACCATAGGATATTCTGATCTAAATGTTTAAATCCAAAGCAATTCCTTATCCAAGCTCATATCGATGTATTAAAATGTCCAAGTCACGTCCCTTCGTTGTACATCCACGTGATATGCGTCAGGTAGGATACGGTAATCCATCACGAGCAAAAATAGGGACGGCAGATTTTGGAATCATTTATAAAATATGTAAAGTAAATTGTCATATAACATTCCATAAAAAGGTGCGTGTATTGCATATGTACGCGTATGAGTATTTCCACTTCTTAGGCGTATTTAAAAGGGTTTTTTTATATGTATGCCAATAATTAATTAAAATAAAAATATGATTATGATGTATTTTAATTTCATCGTTTTCACTTCTAGTTAAATATCCACTTTCAAATGTCAACATCCAAAATTTAAATTTATGAAATAAAATAAACATTGTAAAGTAAGATGACGTGTCAAGTTGTCTATTTCGAGTGACTTGGCACTTAATTGGCGATTTGACGTCGTCATCGTATTGTTCTCGTGTCACCCTGTGCGCGCACAATAAAAATTCACTCTCATAAAAAAAATTATAACGTTACCAAATGATCCTGAGCCGAGATGGCCCAGTGGTTATAACGCGTGCACCTTAACCGACGATTTCGAGTTCAAGCACCACTGAATTTTCATGTGCTTAATTTGTGTTTATAATTCATCTCGTGCTCGGCGGTGAAGGAAAACGTCGTGACGAAACCTGCATGTGTCTAATTTTAACGAAATTCTGCCACATGTGTATTCCACCAACCCGCATTGGAGCAGCGTGGTGGGATATGCTACAAACCTTCTCCTCAAAGGGTGAGGAGGCCTAAGCCCAGCAGTGGAAAATTTACAGGCTGTCAATGCAAAAAAAATAAATAATTAAGTATAACTTGAAAAAATTGTATCCTAGCAAACACAAGTATCTTATTTAAAGATTTAATAACAAAACAAATAAGTTACAACTATTTACAGCTTCAGAAGTTAAACTCTATAATTTATTCGATAACAATAAATCCTATAAACTTATATTTGGCAACCCTAATCTGAGTGTCATTCCCTAAAGGATTATACGGTACAGATTTGATTCGTTTATGATTATTGACTGTGATTCCCTTATCCTATGGTTCGGGGATTCACCGAACTCCTTTGATAGCATTGAATGGCCGGGATTACGCAATTAGCGTTGTAAAGGCTTATTTATGGCCAAACGTTTGATTGAGATAGATATATACGTATCAGAAATTATTAGAAGATTATTGTACGTGATATGTTATGTGAGACGATTTGTGATTTGAGATCATTTACAATAATATTCACTAGGAAATTCGGAGTCGTTTTTCTGTATTGCCTAACCGGAAATACTTATAATCCAATAAACATAAAAGTACTATTATAATGCAGCTAGTTTCGAAAATGGTTTTAGTATATAATATTATTACTAGAGCCGAGATGGCCCAGTAGTTGGAACGCGTGCATCTTAACCGATGACTTCGGGTTCAAACCCAGGCAAGCACCACTGAATTTCATGTGCTTAATTTGTGTTTATAATTCATCTGCTCGGCGTTGAAGCCGTTGAACCTCCAAACGAACTTCAAAACTCTTCCTTCAATTCTCTGCTTCTCTGAGCTTCTTGTTATTTATAATAACAAATCTATTTCTTGTTTTTGTTTGACGACCTTTAGTATTACCAAAATGTTTTTTTTTTAAATATTTGATAACATTACTCTGATCCCAATGTAAGTAGCTAAAGCACTTGTGTTATGAAAAATCGGAAGTAACGGCAGTACCACAAACACCCAGACCCAAGACAATATAGAAAATTAATGAATTTTTTCTACATCGACTCGGCCGGGAATCGAACCCGGGTCCTCGGAGTGGCGTACCCATGAAAACCGGTGTACACACTACTCGACCACGGAGGTCGTCAAAATAAGAAATATTTTATATAGATATAGAAAATATATGTCTTCCTTGAATCTTCAAAAATGATTACAGACGAATTTTCACTTAGGCAATCACTAGTTAAAATTAATGTAAAACTTCCACCGGTTCGGAATAAAGATTCCGTCGAGTAATACTTAGTTTTTGCCGCCAATTAACTATGTAAGGTTAATTGATTAAATAGGATACGTTAATCTCTACTAATATTATAAATGTGAAAGTAACTCTGTCTGTCTGTCTGTCGCTCTTTCACTGCCAAACCAATGAACCGAATTTGACGAAATTCGGTATGAAGCAAACTTGAACTCCAAGGAAGACATAGGTATTTTTGCCCTACGTATAACAACCAACCCCTAAAACGCGAGCGGAGCTGCGGGTGTCAACTAGTATTATACATACTTAGTGTTGTTGGGTTCCAGTTTGACGAGTTGTGTTCAAGGTTGGTGGCGTATAGGCGATGTAAGGAATGTTTCTTATATCAGTGATGGTAACAACTTCTCATCAGGTGGACCAAAAGCCCGTACTATCATTAAAAAAAATCTGGTTCAAAATCCGCACAACAATTTTATAATAAGATTTAAAAAATGAAATAACATATTCCCTTGACTGTAAAAGGAAATTTCTGATTGACCCGATTCGATTCCTCTGACCAAATTTGGTTGGAAGTTGGTAAGTGTTTGCTGAACAAGTTTTGAACCCTTACATTAAGTTAAGTCAAGTTAAGTATAACACAACATGCAATTTGGCTTGAGTCAAGTTAGACTTGATTCACGGCCAGTTCGGTTCCAAGTTTGTTTTAAAGTTAGTTAGAAGCTTATTGAATATTTTTAACCAACTTCAAAACACATGAAGTTTTTATATTTTTGCCATACGTTTATTCGTGTAGTGTAACGAACTACCCTTCTTTTATCCTATAAATATTATCACCCATTCCTTGGCTCGTGTTCTTCAAGAGTGTAAAGATCAAAGTAGAGCACCTAAGAAGAAAGAGCCTTCGAGAGTGTTCTCATCGTAATAAACTTAACTCTCATGCGTACAATTCGTAATTGAAGTTGACATCGCATTAACAGCCTGTAAATTTCCCACTGCTGGGCTAAGGCCTCCTCTCCGTTCGAGGAGAAGGTTTCGAGCATATTCCACCACGCTGCTCCAATGCGGGTTGGTGGAAGTACTGAAGTTTACTTTATTACTCAATTTGTATGTATGCTTACTTATAGAAGAGCTGAAGTCAACAAAGAGAATGAATATTTTCTTGATTAACAAATTAATATTATATTATAAATTTTATATATGTGTATAGAAGCGAAATACCTCCCACTGATTAATCACAAATTCACAGAAACCATAACACCTACAAACTTGAAATTTGGCAGGTAGGTTCTTTATAGGGTGTAGACTTCCATTAAGAAAGTCCTCTAAATGGGTAAAGCATTGGTTGGAAATTTATGTTTTATAAATTTCGAGGCGAGCCGCAGGTTCAGCTAGTTAATTTATAAAAGTAACAACTCGCAACCGTCCCACTGCTGGGCTTGGCTTCCCTTTTGAGGTGGTTTGAGTGGTTCCCTGCGCTGGTTGGTGAATATAGATTTTTTTTTATTAAGTTTGATAGAAAGATAGATAGAATTTAATTTATCCACAGATTATGTTAAATCATTTAAAAGCAAACACTACATGCCAATTAAACTATTAAATACTATTGTATGCTGCGACAACAAAAGTGAAAAAAAAATACAAAACAAAATACGAAGAAAATATATAAACATTAAATATTTTTAATCATCCATTTTAATATCAAACATCAAATTGAAAGACGAAAATAAAGATACCACTTCAAACTACGGCGTAAAAATCTCTCTTACTCTATTTTTAAATTTATAATTTTTTTTATCATATTCAAAAGTTATTGATGTAAGGAGTTAGATATTAAATCGACCCATACTACAGTAATATGCTATGGTAGAAGATCATTTGATTAGAAGAAATTTACTCTAATGGTATTCTGGTCTAGTTACATAATTAATATATAGACTTTTTTTATAAGTGGTCACCACCGCCCATAGACAATGGCGCTGTAAGAAATATAAACCATTCCTTACATCACAAATGCGATGATTGCGGGTTCAAACCACTGAATTTTCATGTGCTTAATTTGTGTTTATAATTCATCTCGTGCTCGGCGGTGAAGGAAAACATCGTGAGGAAACCTGCATATGTGTGCAATGTGTAACCCACCTAATTTCAACGAAATTCTGCCACATGTGCAACCACCAACCTGCATTGGAGCAGCGTGGTCGAATATGCTCCAAACCTTCTCCTCAAAGGGAGAGGTGATTTGCAGGCTGTTAATGTTAAACCCACAAATAGATTAAGCGCTCGAAATGGACTGGCTATGTGACGAAACACTAATATCAGGGATAAGGGAACAGGCTTTACACTATAGTTTATATGCGTTTGAAATAGTTTAAAAGGTTTATAAGATAGTCATAGTCAAAGTCAAAGTCAAAAATCTTTATTCAATATAGAAGTGTTTACACTTGCTTATTGATTGTCAAAAATCTACCACCGGTTCGGAATTTAGCACCTCGGACCTGAGAAGAACCGGCGAAAGAAACTCAACGGGATATATATATATATATTTTTTAACCCTTTTCCATGTACAATGATAATTACATTTTAGTTATTTGAAGCAGCTACTCGTCCTAGCTTCGCACGGAAAAAATGCTGTATTTATAGCGGGCATGTAAATATTAATATTGATCGCAAGGAAGTACACTTTACTGTATGTAAATAATCAATAAAATCAACAAACAATTGAAATAAACTAATAAGGCGGAAGAGTGGACGCCATAGTTGATTCCCCGTGCGTACTGACTCGACTCTCTCAAACTTCCCGGTAACGATCACGGGCTGGCAGTTGACGCACTCGCCGCGGGCGACTTTCTGATTCGGTCAGAAATCCGTCCGCTATATTAAAGATTTGTATTAAACGAAACGTATAAACGAAATTGATATGTTCTTTCTCTCTCTTTCGCTCCGTCTCGTTCTATTGTATATGTTTTTATATGATATTATTTAAACTCACTTTTTGTTTTTGTTTTAATTCAGACGATTTAAAAAAAAAAAAATTAATAATTACTTTGGTTGTATTTAATACGATCAAAGCAACTTGATTCTAATTGTATGCCCCACGACTCCTCTCTTTTTTTTTTAATGGGAGCTTCGCTTGCTTACGTGGAACGAATCCAAAAAGTCTTATCACAACCGGGTAAATAGTCTAGGAACGCAAAGAAAATAAACAGACGAACATTAATAGATCAAGAAAGAAGGTTGACTATATCCCGGATATGTTACAATTTTCACTAACTTTTTAAATATTTTTGGTTGCCATTATTTCGATACGATTTAAATTGAATCGTACGTTAATGCTGTTATGTCAGAAATCTGTCGTCTACAAATGTGCGAATTCAACTTAACGACGACCTCCGTGGTCGAGTAGTGTATACACCGGTTTTCATGGGTACGCCACTCCGAGGTGAATTATTGCTATTAAACATATATTTATTCGAAAGATAAAAAAATAAGGCTCAGCGGAATGATACCTTGTAATTATTACAATAAAAAAAAGGAATTTCAAAATATACGTGATTGATTTTGAAGTTTCACATGACGCGCGTTATCATTCAATGTCCGTAATGTCGTGTGTAAGAAGGTAAACTATGAATATTTTATTTTATTGAATATAATATATTATTACACATACCATGTAAAAATTTTACCTTTTTGCAATTCTTCTCAATATAAACTTTAGCTATGTATTATTTTCTACCCGAACTGCTATATTGATAACTAGTTATCGTATGCTAAAATATATAATTTTTTTTATTTGGTCACAATTATCCGTGCCCTTAGTGCTGAAAGCTGCTCGTCCGACCATTTAACTCCCTTAACGTTGAAATGTCTAAAAATACTTTCGTAGCTAATCGTTAGTGTGGACTGTCTATCAAAGGTAAACCAATTCAAACTAGACTAAACCAGTTCAAACTAGTCCACATATATTTTAAACATATTTACACAAAATGATACCAAATTAATAATATCGTGAAGAAATCTTTCATCTACTGCTGTAAATCGTGATAAAAAATAAATATCATTTAGCTCAGGAAGAGAGCATTTATCTTCAATAAAATATATGTCACGTCGAAATACGTGCGGAGTCCAGACGATTTTTATAGTTTCCCTTCACTCGCTTAAAAATAAATAAAACGCCATTTCTACCTCAGAAATAGTTAAAATAAATGGAGAAAATACCAAACCCAATGCAACAATTTTGTTTCATATATATTTTTACGTTTGAAAATGAATTTTTCACAATTACAAAATGTTTTAAAAAGTGTTAAAGTAACCAAAAAATTTAATTAAAACTGATTCGTAGGTTTAACTTCTTGCATCAAGCATTCTCGCTTTGGGCCACGGCAATAATAACTCGTATAAACGAAAAGTTCGCTTGAGTATATATTGTGGTACAATCTACAAGCAACGAATGATATCAAAACTCAAACAATCTTACAGAAAATGCTATTGGCTACACGGAACCTTACCATATCTCTGATTGGATAAACAAGCTTAGAGCTTAGCGTAGTCATTTGTTTTATTTCATTGAAAAGTCAAACGAAAATTATATTACTGTTGGTAAGATTTGGACGACAATATAAGGCTGAATTTGACAACCACCGTCAAACGATGGTGGTCTACGATCATATGCCAATCACGAAACAATTACTAGGCCTCATATAGAGCCTTGATCTAGTACGTCTGGTATCCAATAATAACTTTATTTGATTGAAGGGCTTTGTGCAAGACCGTCTGGGTAGCACTGAAGCATCAATACATTGTTGGGCTCCAGTTTGAAAGATGAGTGAACCAGTGTAACTACAAGGGAAATAATAGCTTGGTTCTCAAGGTTCGTGACGCATTGGAGATGTAAGGAATTGTTAAAATTTTTGACTGTGCATATCTATAGGCGGTATTGACCACTTACCATCAGCTCCATTGGTTCGACCTATTTCATGAAAAAAAATGCCCAAAGATGCACATTGCACATGCCTCGAGAAAATTGAAATTACCTTTTCAGGATGTCTCTCTCGGACTCTACTAAAAACAGTATTCAACGCTAGACAGATGTCAGTTGCTATCAAATAGTATCGTCACCGATCGCAATAAGACATTTAAGTCGTGTTTTTTCGTTCAGCTTACGCTGCCTTCTTGTGTACGTGCTTTTTCATCGACCACCTTCCTTCACTTCTGTGCTTACGTGAGATGTTTTAATTTGGAATAAATTTCAATGGTGTGTGATGTAGCGGAACTGCACCCACAAAACCTTAAAATTAAAATATATTTTTTAACATTCAATTATTTAACTTTTAATTTAACATAGAAATATAAGAAATTTGTTTGCTAAGATTTCAATAATTTTGTCGCACTTTTCGACGTAACCTATCTCTGTATTCCTGCCACCATCATTGTAAAACCTTTGCCAATAAGTTTGCACAAAACGCAACCTCTATATAATGAGTACAGTCAGCCTCAAAAACACGTGTTACCCTAAAAACACCCATTGTAATATCCCCAGTTTTTGTATGAAAATAGTTTGTCTATTCACAGCACCAGAACTTTCCATATAAAAAGCATTATTGATACCTTTGTACCTTTACTATTTACTAGTTGTCGACAGCGGTTTCACTCGCGTTTTAGGGATTGGTCATCAGGTGTATTCTTCCTGGGTTTTCAAGCTTGCTTAATACCAAGTTTCACCGAATTCGTTTAGTGGTTTGGCCGTGAAAGAGCAACGGACAGACAGACTTACTTCGGCATTTATAATCAAATCAAAATACTCTTTATTGTACACCAGTAAACACATATTTTAGTCACGTTTAAGAAAGATGCACAAGATGCGGCCTTATCGCTAAAACAGCGATCTCTTCCAGGCAGGGTAGGGTAGGTTAGGGTAGAGGAAAGAAACAGATATTGAAAGAGGTAGGGAACAAGGCAGATATAAACATAATATATGACCTAACATTACAATTAAATAATAATATATTTAAAATAAAATAATCTACAGTACCTGATATCTAACATGCATACATTTATATGTATGGATCTAATCAGATATAAGTTATATATAAAATTAAACTAAAATTCTGGCTGAAATATACAACATTAACTTGCAAGATAGTATTGTTTAAGGATGCTTTTAAATGAAGCAAGTGATTGCGCCGCCATCCTGCGGCACGCCAGCAGTTATAGGATATATAATATTTGTAGATAAGTTATACAAAGACTGAGGTTCAGATGATGATAATAGGCAGTCTGAGAAATATTAACTATACCCAATAACCAAATTTTTTTTTTTTTATTTATTTATTTCTTATAAAAAGTTTTTACAACAAAAAAATTATATCCTTTGTGTCTGTAGTTTCTCTGTATCTGAATACCGCAATACAAATTATTGTTATCTGGCCGTAGAATAAATGATGAGTGAGATCAGATGGGCTTGTACAAATCCTTTCAGCATAACAGCAACTGAATACATATATTAAGGTATTCCGCTGTAAATCTATTTGTATGTTGAGTCAGTCACACATATGCATTGAATCGTGACAGTAATTTATACGAGAATACATTTTTGAATGATAAAAAGTGTTGTATTTGTGACGTTTGATTATGTAATGATTACATTTAGAAACGTCACGAATTTTAAATTCCAAGACTTTATAATTGCAATAAATTTCAAATATAAATCCTTAAAACTCGAGCTCTTATAGCTTAAGCCGGAAGTCAGGTTGAAATTAATTAAAGCTGGCAGAGTAATTAGTAATTAGGTATTACGATTAGCTTCGGGCTAGAAACGAGTCTAACGGACAGCCTGTCTGAATGCACTTGGTTCTTGTGCCTAGACTTTGTGTTATGGAATAATGGCGTCTGCGGCTACGTTTGTGTAATTCTCATTAACTTCGGATTAATTCGGGCTTTGTGTATCGAATATGTTATTCAGTATTTTAGAACAAACAAACAAATATAAATATATATTATGTATAGAATATTAGAACGAATATTGTGTATCGGAAAACACTAGAAGCAATCGTATTGTAGTTTACAAAATTGATTGTCTAAAGTCCTTAAAAATACTTGCAATTATCACATAATCTCATACTGCTTGAAACTATACTGTTCTGAAAAATCCCATGGACTTTATCAACTAATAAGGTCCATAACATTTTTCAGAACAAAATAAGTCATTTACGATATGGATTTTGGTTCTGTAGCATCATACAGAGCAGATACAACCCCCTTATCGTGTATAGTTTTCGTTTTCGAATCAAATTTCCAAGCAATCGTTATGCCAATTTAGTAAAAGCAGCTCTATATTTTATACCGTCTCGGTAATGTTCGTATATATGATATAAGCCGATGCACAATATTTATTTTTTCTGAAGTACTGTACTGTATTTTATAACGTCATAGTAAAATAATGTCTCCTAGGAGTTCATAATATTTACTCACTTTACTATGATAGAGTTTTCAGCACAACACGTCAGTCATTGAAAATTTACCGAATAAGGTCTTACCTAATATAACCGTATGTGCAGTCTGCCAGAATTGTGTACTGCCTTTGTCTTTAATAGAAGTTAAAGAAGAGATCGCTGTTTATTACGAGTATAGATAAACTAAAAATGAAAAAAAATAAATTAAAAAGCTCTGTGTTTTTTTTAAAGTGTAAATTATTTCAATTAAACTCAATTTAGTTTCACATCTGCGAGACGTACCGTGATGACTACATTTTTTATTGAATAGATTAAGAAAATACATTGGCTCCCACTGTTGAGAAAAGTCCTTCTATTAATTCTTCGAAGTCCATCCGTTTACAGTCAATTAACCAATCAACACGTCTACACTTTCCTATTTATGAAAACAAAAACAAAATAAATACTGAAAGGGTTATACGATATCAAACTGTCCCATTATTCTGCAACATCATATAATATCATATAAGCTATCGAATAAACAATTCCGTTTAGAAAATAAATTGGCTCGGAGCTTACTCGGATAACGTGCCTTTTTTGGATTCATAGGCTATGTTAGGTGTTGGTTTTTAATCCGTATCATTGTTGAAAAATATTAAATTACTTTTTTTTACGAACTGTCAGTCTGATAAATTAATATTTTGGTCTCCCTATTTATATATATTCTGTATATATATATTATTAAGCATACAAATGTTATATAATTTTAATAAAAATACTTACTGCTTTAGTAATTAGCTTATGATCCTTCTGATTTAAAAATTACATGTCATTAGATTATTCCGTAAAGTCTCAGTAATAGCCTCAATGTGTGTGCCAGTGTTTATATGCCGTGCCTGGAACATGTAGAGCCGTTAGTCCTAAGCCTGAACTCGAATCGTGTCGTGCGAAGTGTCGTCGCATCGTATTATGAGAATATAGGATACATTAATGGTGTACTTGTATTTGCGCACTGTACCATTTCCTGTGCAGACTATTCCGACCAGATTAGCCTCCGTGCAGAAAATGGTCATATGTCGTTTATGGTCATATATCATATTATCACGATCATTAGAATCCATGCCGTTTTTTTACGCAGCGGAAACCTTCAAAAGGGTTCTTTAATCCCTCCTGTTGGATTTGTACCAACTGAAGCCACTGCGATAGCCGTCTTTGGCTCGGTTCAGAGAGCCTGCGGGATCGTGTTAATATAATGGCCGACCCCTTACGGCCGTAAGGTTTAACGTAACGTTTCATACATATTATACGGCCGGATACATATTTCAACTAATAAACCACTTAGTAATGGCCAACCAAAGAATAAAAATAACATATAGAGATTACTTACTTGGTGGTATATTGTATTATTTACTTGGTTATAGAGCTTAGTTCTAGCCAATCTGGGTAGGTACCACCCACTCGTCATATATTTTGCAAACAGTAATACTTCGTGGTATTGTGTTCTGGTGTCAAGGATGAGCCAAGGTAACTATAAGCACAAGGGACAACTTATCGAATTATATCGAATTGGCAGTGTAAGGAATGGTTAATATTTCGAACCATTTGCCCGTCCACCTCACTATTTTACAACAATATATATATTAGGCGGTCTAATCGCTTAAATAGAGATATTTTCACAAACTTTGCATAGACAGCTTGAAGTTGATTAAAGCTGTAAGGATGTGTTATAAACTCTACATCAATAATTATTAAAATAAAAACCACATAGACAACATTAAATAAGTCAATCTCACTCTCATTTTATACCACGAAGTTTCCAATATAAGCAATTTCCTCACAAGGTGATATTTTCTGATAAATCACCTATAAACGTGCTTTCACGGCTAAAATGCACGTAACTTTGTATTCATAGCTTTGGAAGTTTTAAATTTAGAACGTATCGAATTCATTAATCACAGTTCCGACGAATCACAAACGAATAAGTTATTAATAAATAATAAATAAATATTGGACAACATCACATACATTACTCTGATCCCAATGTAAGTAGCTAAAGCACTTGTGTTATGGAAAATCAGAAGTAACGACGGCACCACAAACACCCAGACCCAAGACAACATAGAAAACTAATGAACTTTTTCTACATCGACTCGGCCGGGAATCGAACCCGAGACCTCGGAGTGGCGTACCCATGAAAACCGGTGTACACACCACTCGACCACGGAGGTCGTCAAAAGTTATTTAAACAATGTTACGTGTTTATATTTGAAACGTCAAATCTTAAGGGACAAATTTAATTGAAATATCTTTTGTTTTCGATATGATACTTAAGGTAGATACCAATAGTCAAATCAAGCAACCCTTTTAATTGTTGTGTTCCGTTCCTACACGCACAATGGGCATAACATCTTAATTTTCAATATTTGCAGCGCGTTGGCAATGGAAGGAATGGTACCTACCATCAGATGATCCATTTGACAGTCTATATAAAAAAAGATTTCTGAAAATACTAGTGGAGTGTTAGTTAAGTTTCTTGTCGGCTCTTCTCGGTAGAACTTATTTTAAAACAATCTTGTAAAACATTAACGGTCTTATTCATAATGAGTTATCGGAGGTTTAAAACATCGCTAAAAGTAGATTGTCAAAAAGTGTTATTCATAATCGTTCGATAACACTAAAACGTTCGATAAATCTCCGATAAAGTGTCTTTGATTTATACAAGCTAAGACCCTACTATAAACCTTCGATAAACGTATATTAGCAAGAAACATGGCCGACTTTGATCAGTTGACGTTTGCAATGACATTTGATTTCTAATACATATCCGACATTGCAATTTTTGTTGAAATAAATCTTACGTATTTTCCTAAATATGCAAGCATTACAAGCCCTGGAAAGTATTGCGGTCGTTGAAAATGATGTCATTAATCGGCGCAGAAAAGTGTATCGGTCAAGAGGGAATCCATTTTCTTTGGACGATGAAGAATTCCGGAAACGATATCGGTTCTCAAAAAAAACGGCTACTTTTATTATAAATTTAGTCCGGGAAGACTTGAAGCTGAGCGCTAAAGGTTGTGGTACCTCACCAGAGTTGCAAGTATTGACGGCAATAAGATGTTGGGGACGTCGTGAGGTATGCGAACTTATACATAATGTTCATCCTTTTCATTATTAATGTTTCTTTACTCGTTTTAAAATGTGTTTTTTTAGGTTCAAGAAGATGCTGGAGACCTTCATGGATTATCTCAAGCTACTACTAGCCGTATATGCAACAGGGTGGCGCGGGCGCTAGCACGACATTCATCAGAGTTTATAAAGATGCCTACATCTCTTGCAGAAGAACAGAAGCTGATGATGGAATTCCGCCAAATAAGGAACTTCCCATCGATAATTGGCTGCATTGATTGTACCCATATTAAAATAAAAAAGCATGGTGGTGATTTAGCCCAATATTATATTAATAGAAAGGGTTATTACTCTCTCAATGTTCAGGTACGTATGTTAATGATTATACTAAGGAAGTTTTTCTTTTATGTTATAAAATCTAAAGTCAGGATTGTTGTAGGTGACCTGTGATGCTAGTCTGCGCATCAGAGACATAGTTGCAAGGTGGCGAGGAAGCACTCATGATGCACGGATATTTAACGAATCCGTCCTTAGAGAACGCTTTGAAGCAGGGGAGTTTAGAGGAAGATTGCTAGGTGACTCTGGATACAGACTAGAGCCATATTTGTTTACTCCGATATTAAATCCACATAACCATGCTGAACAAAATTATAATGAGGCACATATTGCAACAAGAAATGTTGTAGAACGTTGTTTTGGTGTATGGAAACAGCGCTTTCAATGCCTGCTCCATGGCATGCCAATGAAATTTGGCAATGTTAAAACTACTATTGTGGCACTTGCAGTTTTGCACAATATTGCAATTGTATATAAAGATACAAATGTGGTGGAGGACAATTGTGAGCCCAGTACAGAAGAGCTACCAGAACAGCCCAGTAACATGGACTCGAACCATAGGCGAGGTAGAAATGCTGCAATCTTGCAAGCTTTTATTGCAAGGCACTTCGATGAATAAACTTCTCCTCGCTTGCAGGTAAATGCTTAAAAAAAACAAAATAAGATTTATATTTAAAAATTTAATTGCCCATTTTTTTTTATAATATTCTATTTTGTTTTTTAACAATTTTGCCTCTAACTTTAAATTATCTGTTTTAATTTTTTCATTTTCAATTTGTATTTTGTGCAGTTCCCTCCTGCATTCCATTTCACAAGCAGCAATTAGTTCTGCAGGTGAACCAACTTGACTTGTGGTACTGAAACACTGCAATAAGAGAACATAAACATTGAATGCTAAGTTCAATATTACAACATCTTTTTCTTGATATGAAACTACTTTTATATAACTTTTTCTTAATTTTTCTAGGTTTTGAACCCAGAGAGTTTGGAGATGGTGGATCCAATACTGGTGAGCTTGAAGGCTTTGGCGGAAGTGGTGCCTCTGCATTATCTACATTAATACTTATCTGAAAATATGTAAATGTTTTAATAAATAATAATTCGTGTATATTAATACTTGTTGATTTGCAGGATGTTGATTTTTGTTGGTTGCAGGGAGGATATATTATATATAATAACTTTGTATTTTAAAATGTTGAAAAAGAGTAACTACTGAGTTTCTTGCCGGTTCTTCTCAGTTGAATCTACATTCCGAACCGGTGGTAGCTTTACTTAATATAGTTTGTAAAATCACATTTCAAAAATAGTTGTACAAGCTTACTTGAATAAAATATTTTATTGATTTTGATTTTATTAAACTTATACATTAACATAAATTGTTTTGTTTTCTTTTCCAAACTCATTCTAAAACAAATATGACTAAATCAATTGATTCCACTACTACATCCATAATAAACATTTTTGAATTACACTTACCATATCATTTAATTTTGAAGAAGTGGAGGGATGTAACATGCACTTTCAGTGCATTAGAGTTCGTGTCGGTGTTCTTATTTTCAATAGCACGAACTCTCTCCTTCACCAGATCTTTTAAAATAATCTTAAGAAGCAAAAACAGTAAATGTTACAAATGCATGCGTGAAAATTACAGTGCAAAATTGTAGACTTGCAAATATAATAAAACTGTTACACTAACCTTATCTTCTTCTACCCAATTTTCACTTCTCAAAGATGCATTTTTTTTAAATTCGTATCTGTCCACAAATTAAAAACTCGTTGAAACTATTTTCTACCATTCACATTTTACCATTTTTTTACCGAATGGCAATATTATGTACAATAACGGCATTATAGTTATCGGAGGTTTATCGAACGATTATGAATAAAGATTTTTATCGAACGTTTGATAGGCTTAAATGACGTTTTAACTAATATAGGTTTATACCTTCGATAAGTGTTTCATTATGAATAAGACCGTAAGACGCTAAAACGATTTGACGTATTTTATACATAATTTAAGAAGCCTTTTGTTATATCTATGACGTTGTGTTTTTTCATACATATTATATTAACTAATTCTTTTGTTTTCTTCGCAGGTAATATTGAAAGAAAGCTTAGAAATAAATGTAAGTAAAATAAATTATTCAATGCGTATTATAAATATATGATATTCACAGGCCCGTCTGAGTACTCATCCATTAATAATTCTAACGTTAAACAGCAACAATTGTATAGCTGTATTCCAATCGAGCCGAGATAGCCCAGTGGTTAACGCGTGCATCTTAACCGATAATTTCGGGTTCAGACCCAGTCAAGCACCACTGAATTTTTGTATGCTTAATTTGTGTTTATAATTCATCTCGTGCTCGGCGGTGAAGGAAAACATCGTGAGGAAACCTGCATGTGTCTAATTTCAACGAAATTCTACCACATGTGTATCCTATTATATAATAGAGGAGGCCTTAGCCCAGCAGTGGAAAATTTACAGGCTGTTAATGTTAAAAAAAAATACAATCGAAAGTTTGAGTGAGCCAGAATAAATACAGGTTCAAGATATACATGAATTTTCATGGTTAGCGAGACAGTAGTATTTAAAATGAATAAGTATTTTACAATACTGTAGTCGGAGTGACGTAGAGTCAGGTACGGTAGCTTTAGGTTGCTTAGCTTAAGGTAGCTTTAGGTAGAGTAACTATTATTTTTATGGCATTGGTTTGCGGACGCGCATATGGGCCACCTGATGGTAAGTGGTCACCACCGCCCATAGACAAAGGCGCTGTAAGAAATATTAACCATTCCTTATCACCTATGCGCCACCAACCTTGGGAACCAAGATGTAATGTCCCTTGTGCCTGTGATTACACTGGCTCACTCACCCTTCTAGCCGGAACACAACAATACAGAGTACTGTTATTAGGCGGTAGAATATCTTATGAGTGGGTACCCAGATAGGTTTGCACAAAGTTCTACCACCAAGAGAATGTTAACCGTCCCGTACATATATATAGGACTATTTTACTTGGTGTTAGGGCTTTGTGTAAGCCCATCTAGGTAGCCACCACTCATATATATTCTACCTCCAAGCACTGATTATTTGTATTGTTGTGTCCCGGTTTGAAGAGTTAGTGAGCTAATGTAGCAATAGGCACAACGGACATAATAACTTAGCTCCCAAGATTAGTGGTGCATTGAAGATGAGAGGAATGATTAAAATTTATTTCAGCAATGTCTACTAATATGCGGTGGAGACTTATCAGGTGGCCCATACGCTCTTTCGCCTACATAATAAATATATGTATATACATACTACTTTCCGCCTGCAGCTTCGCCGTGATCCGAAACAAACAGAAGAGTCAGTCAGCTTATGATTAGGGAGTACACAAAGACGCTCATACCTCAACGCCTATTCTCAGTAATCGCCTTAGAGGGTACCATACGAGCAACAGTGATAGCTACAAATAATTCGATATCATATAAAAAAAAAAAACATATTACTTTCATTATAATAAGGATCATTATACGAGTACATACATGGTAACAACAGATATGTAACCAAATCAAACCAACATTTATAAAGAGAAAAAACAAAAGAAAAACTATAATATATACAAGAAGCTCCATAAAAGCTGATTTACATACTATTAATACAAGAAATAAGAATAATCTTGTAACCCCTACTTTCCGTTCGGCCAGAGAGCCGTACGGTACAGAGAACGTTTTTGGGCAATGGTATACGCATATATAATAAGATACCGGGAAATGTAACCAATTTACCATTTACGAAATTTAAAAAGTTTAAAACGCCTGGATTTAGGCTCGGGTTCCATCACAGGACACTAATTATTGTAAAGAAACAGCATTGTTAATCTGTTTATTTGACAAGAGCAACTATGCGAGTTTCTTGCCGTTTCTTCTCGCTGGAGGCTCGATTCAAAAACGCTTCGTTGTGAAGTTTACTTGAATAAACTTGATTTGATTTGATTTAATTTGACGTATATAACCAACCACAATAATGTTGGGGTCGTTATTTAAAAATAATTAATTTATATTCTTTCTTAAATTATAAGCTTACTTTTTACCAATTTTCATTCAAATCGGTTCAGTAACGTTGTCGTAAAAATATAAAGAGTCAGTCAGGGTTACTTTTACATTTATAATACTAGTATTTATTAGTAGGACTAGTAGGAATAACAGGACTACTAGGATTAGTCCATGAGACACGGTGACATCACAACACGTATCTTTGAATGGAATCCACTAAATTGTTTTGATGAAACCGTTTGTATATCTGAATCATCCAATTTACCTTGAATGCCTATTTAATTGACGGTTTAAGAGCTTACGATGTTCTCATAATGTTTAAGTAAGCATAAGTCTCTTGGATTTATACAATGTTTGTATTGCTATTTATAATAACAGCACTAAGCTGGTTATTAATTCAATCAAATCAAAATATACTTTAAACGAGCACTCTTGCGCGAACTTTTCAGTCATGATTGATCCGTCATTATACCGGCTTGGGATGTAGTTACGAGAACAGCCGACTAAAAACTAATTAATTGCTCTTTTAAGATAAACACATGAGTTACATTTATTATTAAAAACAATAAAATTAGTGCATGAACTTTTTATATTATTTTATTTTCAGTAGGACAACTAACAGTAGATACAACATCAATGAAAAAAACAAAATTACATTTCAAAATTATCTTAGCAAATGTTCTAGTATTTACAGGTAGCCTCATCATGCGCTATCATATTACACAATATGTTTTAACATCAACGAACTCCACATTTTTTTATCACCTTTACAATAATCTATCAAGTAATACGCCTTATTGGTGGAAGTTTTCTAAACATTTGATTTTTATATATTAGTTGGTAAAGCTAAAAGTATTCATATTGATCATAATGTCACTTTATAGACATTTTGTTTTGTGTTTTTATAAATTGTTTACACGGGGCTGATTGAGCTGTAATTTTTCACCATTTTTGTGACGCAGTTACATAATTTTTTATCGTATGTGAAATATGGCTTATTGATCAAAGTTTTCGTAACTTGTGTTTGAAATTTATTAATTGGCAACCTAAAAGTATTCATTTGTTTTGTATTTTTAAAAAGCGTTTATGTTGCAATTGAATTTTATACCACTTCCACGGGGCTGATTGGGCTGTAAAATTTTCCACTTTTCTGACGCAATTGCGAAACAAAAAAAAATTAGCATAATTTAAGACTGTACTAATTATTTGATCTTCAGTAGCTATCTATTTCTTAATGCATATCTGGTAAAACTTAAATCAGTTTTTCCTGCCAATTTTGATACGCGATTGCGTACGGGTAGGGGGTCAAGCCAACTCGTATGCCGTGGCGGCAAATTTGCCAAGATTCACTATTCCGTTTAGTAATCAAGTCAGTAAGTAAATGTGCCATATTTAGTATATAACTTGTTGATATATTATTGTAAAAATGATATAATACTATATTTACATTATAAACTAAACCCGAGGTTTTGGAATTACTTATTTAATATTTATTTATTGAAAGAATACCAATATTTTATTTTATTACAAATTATTTTAACAATGATAAGTTTGTATGTTTAACATCTGACAATGGACGACCACGTTTTTTTAACTATTAATAATATACAACTTCCACAAATGACAGTTTATTATAGTGTTGTGCTAACAAAGAATTAAATATAATATCGATAAAAAAAATATTGCAATTTAATGCCAGCGAATTATTATCTATACTAATATTATAAATGGTACGGTAACTGTCTGTTTGTCAAGCTCTTACAGGCAAACCACTGAACCGAATTTGATGAAACTTAGTATGAAGCAAGCTTAAATCCCAAGAAAGACATAGGCTACTGTTTTATACCTAACACTTGGTGACCAACGGTAAAAATGCGAACGAAGCCGCGGACGACAACTAGTATTATATAATAAATGTTTAAAACTAAAATATAGGAGAATTTCTTAGAGTCAACAGCGCTGTTTCAACTGACACGAGTGGAGTGTTGCCTCATTAGGACTCCGCGTCTCGCCTCGAGCTTAAACAACGGATAGGGTTGGGACATGAAAATGGCGATTCATAAAAAAAATTCCATTGTTATCTATTTAAATTTAAATTAAATTTTTATTATTATATTCATTTAATATAATTTATCGATTAATATATCAACTTGCTTGACTCAAAACTATATGTATATATATACGATTTAATTCTTATTTTTCACTTTATTTTAAGTTTTGTTTGCTTTGTAAAACTTTGTAGATGGTCCTTTTGAAATGAAAATTTAAGCTGAATTCACAATAAATTGCAAATTTTTAGAAAATTTAAGAGCGTCCAGACGTATTAGACATATTAGCATTATTTAGATGTTGAAAAAGAGTAACTACTGAGTTTCTTGCCGGTTCTTCTCGGTAGAATCTACATTCCGAACCGGTAGTAGCTCTACTTTAAATAGTTTGTTAAATGACGATTCAAAAGTGCTTGTTAAACACAAAACAAAAGTGCTACTTGAATAAAGTATATTTTGATTTTGATTTTTGATTTTGAGCAGTATATTGTGTATCAAAAAGCATTACAAAGCAATTTTTGTTTATTCTTTTAAACATTTTTTTTTTACATATTTCAGTTCGAATTGAATATTCCTAGATAAAACAGAACGACGTCAGTCCGGATCACTATTTATATGAACCATGACTCACTTTCTCTCATTCCATTTGGGGTCGATGTTGTTTTTCAAATAGCGCTTGAATTAGGGTATCGTGAACTTTGATGGCTACTCCACCTGACGTCGATCCTTCAAGGCAATGTTTGTTTGTGGGTTATTTTCCGGCTACCATAGTAGTTAAGGTGATTACTTGTATCGACTTATGAGTTTATAAGTTTCTTAACTGACACTTTAGTTAGCACTGAGTGTTGTTACTTAAGATAAAATAAAAAAATCAAAATGAACTTTATTTAAGTAGACGTTTACAAGCACTTCTGAATTGTCTTTTTACGGAATCGTAATTAACTTAAATTACATCTTTGATGTTTACGTAGTCGACCTTATTTGTAGCGCAAGCTTTAATTGCCTTTAATTGAAAGTGATGTCAGCATGTAAGTAATTGCACGGAAATGTGATATTTTATTGTTAATTTTGTTGGGCAATTCTATTATTAATAAAACGATAAATAAATATTGATTTAATTACATTTCTTTATTAGTTTTTGGTCTGGTAGCTATCCTATACTATCCTATGTGTGTTCCATACACAAACATAGACTCATACCACACGTATGACACGTCTGTTTGTTATCTCATCACAAAACCGATTGTAATAGCCATATTCATTAATGGATTTGCTGGAGAATAATATTCAAAATCTTATCCTAAAGAAGTACCTTAGTCCAGCAGTGGGATATTAACATAATGTTGTGACAGTATTCCATTAACTAATCTTATTAAAATATAATAAAATCTTAGTCATTATTTTTTATTTTTATCGATAATAAACCTTAACAACACTATTATGTGTGTTCTCGTGGCTCTATTCATATGCTTTTTTTTCCTTCACGACAACGCTCCGCACTGAACTATGTTTTAAACTCATATTTTCTTAACATGAAAACGAATATAACAGCCATTTTCGAATAATCGCTGCTTTTATCTAATCTCATTTTATCTCTTAATGCTACATGTTATTATTTGAATAAATAGAAATAAAAAAATAAGCACTCTAACGTTCGATATTTGAAACGGAAGCTATCTAATGGCTCTATCTCATTGACCTTAGTCAAATAACGCGCTCAATTCGAATGTAGTTTATCTTTTTTCTTTTTTTTTTTAATTACTTCATGTTCTGTGATAAAGGAACTAAATTAAAAGGAAATCAAGTCTTCCAAATGAATTAATCTCAATATCTTTTGCAATAATAAATTTCATGTATTCAGAAAATTGTTATTTCGAGTGTTCTTCAGAGCCTACTTGAATAAAGAATATTATGATTTTGAATTCGGTTTTTGTCGAAGACGTACAATTTTGTTTATAATATCACTATATATAAAAAAACAGTGTTGACTTACTATGCACAATCAAAACTACAAAATCTAGAACACAATTTAGTACATAGATATATTTTTTGTAAGCATCCGCTAAGAAAATATTTTTGAACATTTCAAGTTTAAAGAAGTAACATTGTATGGAATTCTTTGCTCTTTGGAGATAGAATCATGGAAATTTTAACCGTGCTGTGGATTCTAGACAAAAGGTAGGTAGGTAAATAATTTATTATCAAGCCTTGTAATACATTATAAACTAGCGCTATCTATCGGATTGTAACGTAACCTAAATGTTAGGAAAAACTTATATCAGTAAAAACTAACCTTGTCTCACCTAAACCTAAAAAATGCTGAATCCTGACATGCTAATTTTATAAACAGTTGTTAGAACACGTTTACCGATAAGTGCAGGTTCAAATCAAGGCAAGCACTGAATGTTCTTATACTCAAGCAGACTAATAATTTAACGTGAACAGATCTACACTTTGCTTTAATTAACTTACGATCATTAATCATAAACTTTGCACAGACGATATCCAAAAACGTCACAAACGACGATTAATTACTACAGCACACATCCTGTAATTCCCGACATACGTGACGTCTGTGCTAATTACCGCGGTAATTTTCTGTAATACCCTCGTATCTGCTAAGTGAAGTTAGACGAATTATTGGATAAGTTTTCCTTGAGCCTAAGAAATTCGATCGGAATAGTTTCAATGAAAATTCGATTTTCTGGTAATTGAAATACCTCTTCGCTGAGCTATTATTAGCATTGTATCTGAAATTACTTTACTTAAATCCTATGTTATGATTGTGAGCAAAGAGGTTTGATATATAATAACTCTCCGTTGATAAAAAAATAAGACTAGACTAAACCTTAAGATGAATACGTTAATAGTTATATAACTTTATTAAAAAATCTAAACTTAAAAAAAAATAAAATAAAGAATTGTGACAATTCCCCTCCTTTTAAGCTTATCACTTGTATTAGAAGTGGGTACGCCGAATAGCTCTAGGGGTCAGGATCGATCCTGCGACTTTTTACATCACTACTTGGTCCGTAAACCGTTGCGCTATTGGCTCTTCATTTTTAACCTTTTTTTAAGCTTTACGATTAAGCTTACAAACCAATTACAAGAACTTAGGCAATTATTTTTTAGGTTACCTGATTATCATTGCTCATAGATATTGGCGCTGTAAGAAATTTTAACGACTCCTTACATCGCCAAGGCTCCTCCAATCTTGGGAACTAAGATGTTATTTCACTTGTACCTGTAATTAGACTGGCTCACCCTTCAAACCGTAACACAACAATACTCAATATTGTGGTTGAGCAGGAGAATATGCGATGGGTGGCACCTACCCAGACAGGCTGAAACTGATCGAGTAGGTAGAACTAGTGAAACTTAAACGGGAGTTGGGTTCGCTTTTTAAATCGGTGAAAAAATCGTGAATGTCTATGGGCGGGACCACCAACCACCGGATGGCACATTTGCGTCTGCGCCTACTTATTATACAATAAAATAAATAATAATAAATATTTGACAACACCACATACATTACTCTGATCCCAATGTAAGTAGCTAAAGCACTTGTGTTATGGAAAATCAGAAGTAACGACGGTACCACATACATCCAGACCCAAGACAACATAGAAAACTAATGAACTTTAGTACTTCGACTTGGCCTTGAATCGAACCCGGGACCTCGGAGTGGCGTACCCATGAAAACTGGTGTACACACTGCTCGACCACGGAGGTCATCAAAAACATAAGACATAATGTTTTTCTTATGAAATGCAAAGGAATAAATACACGTTACGTAATTACTCGAGTTTTTTTCTTTCACCTATACATGGCAACATTCTCGTATTACTGACATTTATTAATAAAGTTCCTTGTTCCTCCGGCCCTTGCACCTCATGTACAATCTCCTTTATTCGAACCCTTCGAAACAGCAAACTCCAGTCATTAACAAAATGTTGGGAAGTACTCGGTGGAATATCGAACTCAATTTAAATTTACGTACAAAACACTGACGGCAATGTCATAAGCTGTAGCGGGGACACCGTTTGTAATATTAATTAGTCAATTAATTAGGAAAGGTACCATTCAGCCACCGTTCCGTAAATCCACTCACCTTTACACAATGCTTTGTAACACTACCGATAGGAACGTTCAATAAGATCAACGCTGACACAACGTACGTAGCAGTTTAGATCGTATGGTCAGACATACAATGGACGTGTTAGCAATAGTTTATACCCGTTAGGTTTCCTAGAATTCCGCGTCGAATATAGTCACTGAAATTTGTCTGGATATAAGACGGTTAGCTAGGCAGAGTTTTTAGATACCGTAACGTCAAGATTGAGCTGCTTTTTTCAGTTTCCGATTATCAACATTATTATCCAATATGAACAGAACTTTTCAGGCTTCATATGTAACATTAATAAAAAATACAAGATGTAATATAATAATGTAACTTTTATTTACATTATATTTATAAATAAATATATAGCTCTGTTCAACTAAATATATAATTTGTTTTTTTTTTTTTTGCGTTATTGATGCCAACATTTGTCATCCCACGTAACGATATGTTGTAAGTCCATAGGGAGGGGGGGTGGTTTGGGTCGCGCTTTCGAAAACAATCAGATTCGAAGTAAACAGATTTTTAATTTGTAATATTTTGGTATATGTTGGACAAATTATGCAACAAATTTTTTTTATAGTCATACGGACAGTCTAATCTGTCATCCAATGGTAAATGGTACCCACCACAATATAGATATCGGCGCTGTAATCACCAATCCTTACATCACCAATGGGGTATCAACCTTTTGAACTGTTGTGAACTGTGATGTTATGTCTCAGACACTTAACAAACTGGATCGCAATAGTATCTATTGCTATCTATTGCTGTATGGTGATAGAATATCTGATGTCTGGCTGGTAACTCCCTAGACGGACTTGCGTAAAACCAACCCAGCAAAAATTTATTTGAAACAAAAAGCACCCATCCGATTGAGCTGAAATGTTGCACACACTTTTGAAACTGGACCAAATACAACATAGCATAATTAAAATTTTAATTAAAAGCCTTTATTCACTGACCAAATACTTATGAATAACTTATAACACAATATGTTAAGTAATACTTATAATAAATTTAATTAATTTAGGTATGTAGAATTTTCGGCCTCCCCTAGTTTCTTCCATTCGTGTCTGTCACGAGCAAGTCTTCTCCAACCTTTTCGTAGGTCATCTTCCCATCTCTTGATTTGACGCCCCTTTTGTCTTTTTCCATTCCTAGGATACCATTCCATTACGTCTTTCGTCCATTTATCTTTATTTGTTCTCATATGTGGCCAGTCCAGTTCCATTTCAGAGTTTTAATCTTTAGTAAGATATCGCTCATTTTTGTCTTTTTCCTTATTTTCGTAATCGTCTATCTGTCACGTAGCCTTATACTTAGCATGCTTCGTTCCATATTACGTTGACAAACTATAAGTTTTTGGATGTATTTATTGGTGGCAGGCCAAGTTTGACACCCGTAGATGAGACATGGGAGAATACACACGTTAAACAGTTTGCTTTTCACCAGAATTGTTATTGTTTCATTTTTGAATATTTCTTTTAGTGACCAGTAACGTTTCCAAGTGTTGCTTATTCTTCTGTCTATTTCTTTCGAATATTGGTCCTAGATATATGTTTTCATCAACATATTTGATAACTTGTTGTCCTATTTCTATATTTTCTTTTATCGCATTCGTCATAATTTTAGTTTTCTCTAGATTCATTGATAAACCTGCTTTTTTGCTTCCATTATCTAATTGCTGTAACATAGTTTGTAGTATATCTGGTCTATCTGCGAATAGTACAATGTCGTCAGCGAATCTTAAGTGATTTAGGTTTAATCCATTTATATTAATTCCAAAATCTTCCCAGGCTAAATTTCTGAATATATTTTCTAGTACTGCCGTGAAAAGTTTTGGAGATAGTGGATCACCTTGCCTGACCCTCTGGATACTAGATTAATATGTTTTCTTGATTTATTTTTTTCACATAGTATAACTCCTCTTACCATTCTATGATCTGTATTAAAATTTAGCTTATTCACTACATCGATGTCACTAAATATTTTCTTTTCTCTTGTTAGGATGAAATCGATTTCATTTCTATCTCTACCGTTTGGAGATATCCTTGTCCATTTTCTTGTCTTTCTCTTTTTGAAGAAGCTATTTAAGATTTCAAATTATTTGCAAAGGTGAATTCTATGGGCTGTTGTCCGTTGTCATTTCTTTCTCCACCACTGTAACCTCCTAAGACAAATTCATCTATATTTGTTTTCTTACCTACCTTTGCATTAAAGTCTCCCATCACGATTATTTGTTTGTTTGTTTTTTGCATTACTTCTGTTAAATCTTTGTAAAATTTATCTTTCACTACCCTTGTGTCTTGTTCTGTGGGTACATGGACTTGGATGATTGACCATGGTTGTTTAAGTTTACTGAATTGTATATTAAGGATTGCAATGATTATTTTATCTTTCAGGTATTTTTGATTATAAAATCAATTCCATAAATACCTTGTTTTTTACCATAGAAGTAAAAATGTATTCATTGTATTCCCGTATTTCTTCTCCTGTTCTTCTTACTTCACATAGACCAATAATATCCCAATTTATTGATTGGCTTCTTCTAATTCTTCTAACCTGGTATCTGTCATTAGCGTCACTAAAATATTGTTAGTCCTTAAATACATATATTTTTAACTTGTTCCATAACTATGTTACCAATTAAAAAGTATCAATAATAGATATGATTTATTTTAAAATAAGAATTCATTTAAATAATTCTACGATACAGATAAAAATATGCTAAGAATTTAAATCAAAAACTGTTCGTCTCAATCATTATAAAACTTCGGGCCACTGACTTTCAAAAGATAAGTTCTGCGAAGATCTTTCTAACTATGCACAGTGAATACTGTACGTAACACTTAAGTTTATTTACTTAATCCATATATAATTATATATCTTTTTATTGCATATAAGAGCCGAGATGGCCCAGTGGTTAGAACGCGTGCATCTTAACCGATGATTTCGGGTTCAAACCCAGGCAGGCACCGCTGAATTTTCATGTGCTTAATTTGTGTTTATAATTCATCTCGTGCTCGGCGGTGAAGGAAAACATCGTGAGGAAACCTGCATGTGTCTAATTTCAACGAAATTCTGCCACATGTGTATTCCACCAACCCGCATTGGAGCAGCGTGGTGGAATATGCTCCATACCTTCTCCTCAACGGGAGAGGAGGCCTTAGCCCAGCAGTGGGAAATTTACAGGCTGATTATGTTATGTTTTATGTTATGTTATGTTATTGCATAGCTTTTTCATAGTACGTGCAACCTGATGGTAAGTGGTCACCACTAGACAGACATTGGCACCGTAAGAAATTTTAATCAATTCGTAATTTACATCGCTAATGCACATGCAACCTTGGGAACTGAGATGTTATGTCCCTTGTACCTGTATTTACACTGGCTTACTCACCTTTCAAACCAGAATGCAGGTATACTAATTATTGCAGATCTATACATTATTATCTTTTTTTTTTTAACAAATTTATTACTTTTAATAATTATATAAATTTGAAATGTCTCTGATTTAAGATCAGTTGTATGTGTGTGTCCATAAAAAGTTATAACGACTTTAAATTTACGTGCGTATTCATACCGTGTATATAAAAAAATAATGTAGAAAAAATAAAATGTTTATTTGGGTCTGGTAACTTTTCACACACACACAGAAAAAATCTCTAAAATTTATTACGATCGAACGAATAGTTCACGAATGCACACAGGTCAGCTGTCATATTTGATCCATGTACTCAACACGAATATAATTTATGTACATAAAAATTATTAACATAAAGGCCTTAACTATGTATGTATACTCAAATAAGAACTTTGTCGCATTTGAAGTTTAAGCACATCGACCTTGGAGAATAGCGCAAAAACCTCCATTTAAAGTATAACACCTCGCCTTATTGCTTCCACTGCTGACAGGGGCAGGTTTTGCTCAGAGGATCGAAATTGCGATTCAACGGAGAAATGCTGCTAACATTCTTGCCACCATTGCTCGTGGTCAAGATTGATATAGTAACTATTTTAAATTATTTTTTGGGTACAGTTAAGGCCTTGATCTATGTATAATGAAAATTGAACGCGATTTAAACCTTTAGACGGATCTAATACATATTTATACACACCAAGATGTTAAAAGTTGAAGATTACGTGGAATGTGACACAGTAGAGACAGAAATAGGGAACCAGAGCTTGAATCCATCTCTTGGGTCTGTTAAAAGACTAACGACTTGTTTAATCGTAATTATTAAATAAAATGAAATGTTTTTCAAAATAAAACCCTATTCGACTATAAATAAGAGTTTTATTCCAAACTTATTTGATGGACGTGTAAAATATTGTATAGACTGGGATATTTCAACGTCATCGAAGTTAGAATACAGCGATGAGAACGTGATCACAATCGCAGTAACATTTCGGTATTCACACAATATTCTGTCTATCGTACGTGCTAAGTTCAATATTAGGCTAAGTGCTTTGTATAATGGCTTAAGTCAGAAGCGATGAGCGATTAAAATTGAATAAATTTTTTTGGTCTTTTTTTAACTCAATTGATTGTATTCAAAGTAGAATATGCATTTTACGAAATATGCATTGTTCTAATTAAAATAAGGTATTTTTTAAATTAGTTTTATCAAATAATAATTGAATACTTGAGGGTAAAGCTTTATGCCAGACCGTCTAGATACGAGTAGGTACCACCTCATCATCGCTAAAAATGAGTTAAAGATCTGAAATGTATATAAATTGTATACATTCATATAACAAGGAAAAACATGAAAAGTCACTAGGAAGGATATATTTGAAACATTTTAACTAACAAAACGCTTATTCTTATGAAATCGCTCGTATCACTAAACTTGAACCACAGACCAGAACACACAAACGGTGTTCGAGCTATTGCAGTTAAGTATTTGTTTAGTTTAACTACTCAACTGTGCCTTGTTAGTGTTTAAAATGTTTTCATACAAATAAGTTTTTCTTTTTTTTATATATATATATTGCAAGGAATTATTGATATGCCAATGCTTTTTTGAAAACCGAACTAGTTTAGCTTAATAAAAATACCGTTTTCTTGCCCTCAGCCTTATGCTTAGAGTTAATACTACTATATTGTTAAAAAAATGCCCTAGTACTAAAGAGTCTAGAGAATTCTTATCTTTTATATTGAATTTTATGAAAACTTAATATTTTTATTAGAAACAATATATTTACCGACTTCGCACGGGTAGGTTAAAGGTCTACATAAAATATTTATATTGAAGGAGAAACACAAAGAAAAAACCTCTTGTTTTCATGGCGGGAACTTCTTGAGCGATCCCGGAAAATTTCACCAAAAATTTTCATAGAATTATATTCAGTTAAATGTTAAATAGTATTTATATAAAACGTGCAATAAGTATAATTGATATTCTCTTGGAAGTATTATAGTGAAATTATTCTTTATTAAGAGTCAAAAAATTGATTAAGTAGAGGATAGAATTCATTCATTTATCATTGTACGGTACAATGATATGGTAAATGAGTTTCTTTTGGAAATATGGCCTTGTGTAGGACGTATAAACGGTATTTTTAAGTATGTATCAACTTTGTTTGTCAAATAATATACATATTAAGTTGAACGTTGTATATCTGTTTTACTGATTGAATTTTAAAAATTGAAAACCAATGTTTTTTCTATTGATACTTACTTTACATAGAGAAACATTTTTTTTATTGATGAAATAAATAATTGCCTCATAAGTAATAATAAAATGCAAGTAACTTAACGTAACTTACGAGGCAAACTCTCTAACTCTAATTGTATTTCAAAACTTCGATAGCTATCGTAGAGGGCGTTAAATATTATGGAAGTTAATTGACACAACTGTGCCATAGGCCATAATGGGGTTGAAGTAAAATTAACAGCCTGTAATAGTTCCATTGCTGGGCTAAAGCCTCCTTTTCTTGAGGAGAAAGCTAAATTAGGTATTAGATTCCACCACGCTACTCCAAAGCGGGTTGGTGGATATACATATGAAAGCTATACATCCGACACATGGAGGTTTTTGGAAACATGATGATTGGGTCGCACCCGCACATAAAGGCTTGCACAGAGCCCTACCAGTAAGTGATATTTAATATATCTTATATAATTCATCTCGTGCTCGGCGGTGAAGGAAAACATCGTGAGGAAACCTGCATGTGTCCACCTCCGTGGTCGAGTAGTGTGTACACCGGTTTTCATGGGTACGCTACTCTGAGGTCCCGGGTTCGATTCCCGGCCGAGTCGATGTAGAAAAAGTTCATTAATTTTCTATGTTGTCTTGGGTCTGGGTGTTTGTGGTACCGTCGTTACTTCTGATTTTCCATAACACAAGTGCTTTAGCTACTTACATTGGGATCAGAGTAATGTATGTGATGTTGTCTAAAAAAAAAAAAAGAAAAAAAAATAAATGTGTCTAATTTCAACGAAATTCTGCCACATGTGTATTCCACCAAACCGCATTGAAGCAGCGTGGTGTTATATGCCTTATCCTCGAAGGGAGAGGAGGCCTTAGCCCAGCAGTGGGAAATTTACAGGCTGCTAATGTAAATGTAATGTAATTTAATAAAGAACAAATACATAGTACATTAGGTGTTTCTGTATAATATAATGTCAGAAATTAATTCTGAGACAAACCGCATAACAAGTCCGACTGAAATCCACAAAGACAATTCCTACGTTCCTAATCCAACATCTGCGTCATATGTTTAATAAATTAACAAAAAGGTTTGGCGCCACTGGCGATGAATTATGACGCCAGGGGTCAACAACGGTTGGTCCGTGTAATTTATTTTGAATTTATTATACTTTTTCCGCTACATAAAACGAATTTAATATTTTTTTCTATCTGTCCTTCTGTTTAATGTTATTTACGGTAGAGTAGAATATTTTGCAAATTAAATTTAGGATTCGCAATCAAAATTAATGTTAAGTCTAAAGAGATTATTTTTAATTAAGAAATTAATTTTCATAATTATTATCAAGATCGTCCAAATAGTCAAGCGGGTGAAATATAACCAATTCACTTCGCATCTCATTCGTGAAATGTTGACAACTGACTTGCTAAGCGTATCCACATTTGATAATTATTACAGTCAATGTTTCAGATCACATTCTGTGATTTCACGCTCGTGTTCTGCGGTGAGATTCGAGTTTCTTCTTACGGAATAATACAACAGATACTAAAACACTATAGAAATCGACATTTATTAAATGATTAATTTTAATTTAAAAATTGTCACTTTGAGAAGAAAAAACAACAACCACACTGGTTATTTTTTTTAACAACTATAATAATCTTCAATTGAAAATCATTAATCTTCCATTATATCTATTAATTCTACGTAAATATTTAAAAAAACATATTAACATTTTTAAGAGATTACTTGATTTAAAAAAAATTCTGCGGTCACGGGAATTCTTGCATACTGTGAGACATTGAAACTGACGATGATTACTAGAATAATTAAAGGAAACCAAAAAATTAATATAAAGTAAAATAAATAAAAACAAACTTTAGTTAATACATAGACTCATCGAACAAAATCCACAGTTGGACCCTCCCAAATCGCGCCGAAGTTTCCGTTCTCCGTTTCCCGCATTCAGTAGGATTCCGCCAAATTCAAGTCATCACCACCTGGCTGGAGAGCGCCCTGCGTTTTCCGATCCGCAGCCTATACGCTAATCTGTTCCAACTTTAATAAATTAAATATATTTTTATTACTTGTATAATAATACAGATATACGAACAGCAATAATGGATATAGTATACGCGCCTTCGACACGAAAAGGGAGTTAGTCGAAGACGAAGAAGGGGCAGAGGGAGAACGAATCAGTCTTACCCCCAAAGTGCGCTAATACGTTCTATCACATGAAATTATTCTGATTTTGAATACCACTAATTATATACGTTACTGGCTGTGCCCGCGACTTCGTGCGCGTTTGAATTTAACAAAAAAGTTATTGTTCTAGCCTAAGTTACTCCTTATTACATCAGCTATCTGCCAGTGAAAGTCCCGTCAAAATCGGTCCAGCCGTTTCGGAGATTAGCCGGAACAAACAGACAGGTAGACACAAATAAAAAAAAATGTTATTTTGGTATATATACCGTGTATTCTAAATATGCATTTAGTAGCAACCGGGTATTTTAAAATTACAAACAAACACTCCAATTTTATTATATGTATAGAAGATATATATTCACAATATACAAGAGCGAAAAATTGACAAATTAACGAAATTAATTTAAAAAAAGAACGAATTTCAAACGAATTCTATTTTAAATTACACTTTCCTTACGTTGTTAAGAAAATGATATTAAAGTCAAATATCTTTATTGAATACAGAAGTGTTACACATGACTATTAATGGTCAAAAATCCACCACCGGTTCGGAAATTAACACCTCGGACCCGAGAAGAACGGCCAAAGAAACTCAGCGGGATATTTTTTTTAGTCATAATTTACAATCATTGTGTTCATACAAACGTATGTCCCTAAGCCAGTCATACTTCTACGCCTTCTTACCTTACCGTTAATACGTCTAAATATATCTCCTATCCCAATATTAAAAGAACAGACTCTATATTGTTTAACTAATACAGTATTTCATACTTTCCATATAAATTTCGAAATACATTAAGCTTGAGGAGTTCAGGCAGAAATGCCTAAAATGTTTACGTGTGGTATTTTAGGGGATTTCACGAACTCAGCTTATTACAAACTTCGTTTCGACGCGAAGTAAAAATATTAAGGTATGGCTACACGACTTCTTTCGACAATTCAGTACGCTTAATAAAATTCTTGCAAACATACCGGTTTTTTTAAATTCGTTATATGTTATATGAGCTGATTCCTGAAATTCTCTGTATTACTTCTTTTGTTTTGTGAATAACATCGAAATGTATGTTAATTTTCATTTTGATATAGAAGTTTTTGTAGTACAGCACCATCTAGTGGCAAATTACTATATTTCCATTTTTTTTTTTGGATTACGCTCTAAATAAATACATACATCAATACATTGATTTAAACAATTCTTTCTATAACATAAACCAAATAAAGTTTCTATTTATCGATAGTATAAAAGAGGAGATAAAATATAAAAAAACACAATATAAGAGGTTATATATATATATATATATATATATGTCTTGTTAATAAAAACAACATATACATATATATGCAGACTGTGTAGTAATCAAGAAGTTTCTTAATACTGAACATAATCATTCAAATAGATACATAAACATAATGTTTATATGATATATAAAAATGAATGAAAGAACCATATTCAAAAAAAGAATTAGGAAGTCAATAGCGTCCTCTCTATTTGACAGTCGTTTAAAAAATACCGGTAATTTATTTTATATTCCAAGTTTGAAATTACAATAAAACATTTAATCAACTCAAATCATTCAATTCCAATAAACTTCACAATAAAGCATTTTTGAATTTAGAAGCACATATTTAACGTGTACTATCTTCCAATTGAGCTGTGTTAAATTATCTTAGGTCGGTCCTTCGGCATTCGCTTATGTGTATAAAAATTGAGCATTCGCCTGTACTCGAGTGAGTTGTTTATACAATGTCCGATAAAATGTATTATTACAGGCGCACTACAATGCTCGGTTCTTGAGCACTGAAATGTTACGATACAGGTAAATTGCTCCCGGTGAGGCGTCGCCCTAACGTGACAGAACTCTTGTCTGCTTGTAATGCCGTGATATACTGTGTAGCAAGAACAGCTACTGTAAATTAATTTAAAATATTTCCATAGGCGTTCAGGTGTGATTTTTTGTCTTGTACAACATTTTTGGCTTAAGTATGACGTGCAAATGAGTCACTTGCACTGTCCAGAGACATTGGTGTTGTGAAATTATCCAACCATTACATCAACATCGCCTTGAGAATTGAAATGTTTGGTACTCGATCATGCCAAAACGACTGAACAGGTCGTAATGAAATATGACACAGAGATGAATTAAAGTCTGGAAAAGCACATAGGTCTACTTTTGTCCCAGAAAAATGTACCCGACAAATGCCCCTTCACCACGCAGACAAAGTCTTCGGCGGAAACCAGTAATTTCTTTTATTTAAAAACCAAGTAGACTTAGAATCCAGTTCAGTGTTTCACGGAAGCCATTTCACTTGAATTGAAAAAATCTCTAATTTGTTTTTTTCAATAAAATAAAAAAGGAATTCTCTGAGAGAAATGAGAAAAATATATCGTGTCGATTTTAGTGACTGGACGAGTAACTTCTCATTAGCGAGAGCGGGACAACACTAATTTCAATTTCACCTATCCTCAACTTCAAGTAGGAAAGTTATATGCAATCAACGCCGTCTGAAAAAAATCTACATAAATACATTTAATTGAATTTGTATTTTAATGTTATGTATATAAGATTCAATTTATATCGTAGTTTTTCAAAACGTACCGTAAATAATGGTCGAGGTTTATTTATTTTTGGATCATCTTAAAGGCTTGAGCGTATTTATAAATCAAACGAGTTGTGCGCGCTTTGAGAACTTTATTCATGTGAAGTTTAAAATATTATATGGTATTAGTTTTCGCCCGCATACATACCCACTTGGCGTGGTACCGTATTATATTTTCAATAACCCTAACATGTAGCGTAACAAATAAACAATCTTACCTGTGTTTTTAATATTAGTTAGGATTTATAAATTAAGTCGCACGGCTCAGTTCACGAAGAATCACTTCTTTATGGTCGAAAAAATATATATCAACTCGACTCGTCCAACTGTTTTTATTATTATGGTATCCAGAATTGATGGAATTGAGATCAATTAAATGTGATAGAAACTTTAAAAAAACTAGTACGGCTTTGTGTATGTCACTCTTGGTAGGTACCACCCACTCATCAAATATTCTACCGCCAAACAACAATACTTAGGATAGTTGTGTTCCGGTTTGAAGGGTCAGTAAGCGTAAGTAGGTGCACAAGGGACATAACCTCCTAGCTCACAGAATTGATTCTTTCTGAGATTCTTGGCTCAATTCCTGGGTTAACGTTACCAATAATTGAGTTAGGCCGAAAAAGGCCCGCAAAGCCTCAGCCCTGTGCTCGAACTCTCTAATCGCACTAATCTTGAAGAAGACCAGATAGATTATACCGAGAAGAACTGGCAAGAAACTTAGTAGGTCTTATCCGCCAAACACATTATTAAATACAATAATTTAATTATTACTTAAATGAATCCCGAACAAAACCCGCCTGGATTTCAACGAATGCTTAATCCAGAATTTTTATTATATATATAATAATTTATCAAGTAATACACCTTTGATCAAAGTTTTCTTAACATGTGATTGAAATTCGAGTTTGAGGTTACAGAAGCGGACAACTTCGTCCGCTGAGCTCATTAATTAAGAACGCAAATTGAACACAAAGACGTGCAGCTTGGCCAAGTTTGAACCCGCAACCACAGGGCCATCTCGGCTCCATGAGTCTAGAAGCATAATATTTATACACATACATACCAATGTTATTTCGTTAATAATATTTCATACTCGAGTAGCTTATATAAGCTCGCATTACCCGCACGTTCCGTACAGACCGTGTTTTGAATATTTCTAATGTTATTATTGTACACACAATTGGAGACTGAAATTATGTACGAACGGAATAGAATGTTGTTTATGCTTACGGAACGCCCATCACACCGTCGCTTTTAAATTAATGGATATTATATTTGTAACTAAATAATGAATTTTAATTGCTTTTTGTTTCATCAATTGTCATGATGCTTCAAAAATGCTGTTGATGATTTTTTTACTTTGATTTACAAAATATTTCTCATTGAACATTTATTTATTTATTAAACTATAAATCCAGATATTATAATTATTATCTGTTTATTTAATATAAATACCATATCAAACAAAGTGACCTTCTGTTTACTATTTCTTTCAAACCACTTAACGGATTTTAATACGGTTTGCACTAATAGAAAGAAAGATAAAAGAAGGTTTGAATATATATATATATATATATTCGGTATAATTTGTAAATATTTTGTATAAAATGGATATAATTTGAATTGAAGATACCACCGTTTCTAACTTACGTGCAACCAAACAAATCGTTCGTTACGAAACGGTTGCTCGGAGTGTTACCGTAATCATAAAATTTTGACAACCGCGACTGGCTAAATTTTTCATCTATGTTTATAACTGTTTAATATTATTCATTTCACATTCACTTATCTAAACCTTTTTTGGGATGTAAAAAACTAATCAGCCATTGTCTTATTAAGAAAATATGTACTCTATTATTATTCCTTTATCCAAATTCTTGTATAAGACAATACTGTGTGACACGCGGACGAAATTCACGCGAACTTATATATTCACGTTTGCAGTTTACTTCCTACAGCACGTTTCGGCAATTAACTGAGTCTCGAGCCATCAGTCTCGCGTATCGGTGTAATTTTGCGTTAGTAAATTGCACGGATTACTGAAGGGTTCAAGTTTTCGTTGAATTACAAAGGAAAATTCTGTTATACACCTGAGCGTTGAACTTATCCAAGTGTATAATGTATAATTACAGTTGTTTTCTGGAGTTTGAAACTGCTAATTATTTTTTATTTTTGATGCTTGACTTCTTTTCGCGCGTTATGAAATTTATATGACGTTGAATTTTTATGGTGCGCGCACGAGGAGACATGAAAACTACATGATGAAGTTAATCGCTAAATAGACAAATTTACACCTTATCATATTTTCCAATGTTTATGTATGTATGTTTAAATATGTGAATAAGTGTTATAGTACATAAAACATAAACATAATCAGCCTGTAAATTTCCCACTGCTGGGCTAAGGCCTCCTCTCCCGTTGAGGAGAAGGTATGGAGCATATTTCACCATGCTGCTGCAATGCGGGTTGGTGGAATACACATGTGGCAGAATTTCGTTGAAATTACACACATGCAGGTTTCCTCGCGATGTTTTCCTTCACCGCCGAGTACGAGATGAGTTATAAACACAAATTAAGCACATGAAAATTCAGTGGTGCCTGCCTGGGTTTGAACCCGAAATCATCGGTTAAGATGCACGCGTTCTAACCACTGGGCTATCTCGGCTCTTAAGTGTTATAGTATGAATTATTATTTTATTATTAATTTTCGTGATATAAAACAAAGTCGCTTCCTGCTGTCTGCGTGTCCCTGTGTATGCTTATGTCTTTAAAACTACGCAACGGATTTTGATGCGATTTTTTTTAATAGCTAGAGTGTTTCGAGAGGAGGTTTTATATATATATAATACATGCATTATATAGTAGAGACACACTGCTAATTTTAGAGGTTTTTAATATGATGTCGTAAACAAAGACATTTTTATCGCTTTCATTGCAAAAGCTGGCTGGACCATACGAGATGGATCAAAATAATGTACAACAGTATTGTACACCTTAAAAATGTCTACAAAAATATCCGTAGTGATATATATCTATCTCTTAGGGATAACCCACAATAACCATTTCTTATCCTTTACTTTTTACGAGAAATATATTTTGGCTTATTTACGAAGCGATTTTAAGCTATAAAGCATTAATCCTTATGCAATTAAATACCTTAATACATTGGGCATAAATACACAGATAATAGATATTCATATAAAATATCAATCTAATACTAATTATTGTGTCATTACCGGTCTGTGTACACTACTTTTTACATAAAAAGAAAAGCCGCTGATTGTTCATCATTAGGATTTTCATTTTAAACATTTGCCTTCATCAAAAAAAAAAAAAAATCTTTTAAATATATTTTAAATTCTATTTTTAAATATAGAATACAACATTTATACGGAAAGATTGAAACTCTGATAAGTTTATTCTGTGCACGAAATCACATCCGTTTTTCCGGGTCCAGAGTGCGTTCATATTAACAAGGAAAATGTATTTGAAATATACCGGGTTTTTATCGGCTAGCTGGAAATAATAACATATACTCCAGCGGTATATTTTCGCAAACAAATATAAACAATGGCTCTTCGTAATTCGTAACTCTAAAAGATTTTACGTTGCATTTATTTATTTAGTACTCACTACCCGTCTATTGAATAACTCACTAAAGATTTACACAATCGCATGAATGCCTAAAGGACGTATGGAAGACAAACGTTTTGTTTAATGTAATATATTTCTATATAGATAAGCAATACATTACACACACTACCGTACGTCACACACACATATACACATTTACTTGGTGGTAGGGCCTTGTGCAAGCTTTCTGGGTAGGTACGACCCACTTATCAGATATTCTACTACCAAACAACAGTACTCAGCATTGTTGTGTTCCGGTTTGAAGGGTGATCACTCACCCTCACGCTCAGCTCACGCTAGTGCAACTACAGGCATAAGGGACGTAACATCTTAATTCCCAAGGTTGAAGGCGCATTGGCGATGTAAGAATTGGTTAATATTTTTTACAGCACCATTGTGTATGGGTGGTGGTGATCACTTATCATCAGGTGGTCCATATGATCGGACGAGCAATAACATAAAAAAATATATACTAGATGTTGCCAGCGGTTTTGCTCGAGTTTTAGGGGTTATAAAAATGTAGCCTATAGCCTTCTTTTGTCGTATTACATTACAATACCAGCCTGTAAATTTCCCACTGCTGGGCTAAGGCCTCCTCTCCCTTTGAGGAGAAACTATGAAACTTTCATAGTTTACGTCCATACTGTCAATGACAACGTACGTTATGTCAAAGTTAGCTATGATGCCTTTTTTGACGTTTAGGTTTTTTTTATTATTATATTGACTAAGCTATCTCCATCTAAGCCTCTTCTTCTTTCGAATTCGAATATATCTTATATTATTTGTAAGAAAGAATGGCGGTCGAATTTAGCCCAATGAGCGATAACTAATTAAGATTCAATCACAATAGTTTTTGCCCGCGTGTGTAAGGCGATTGTAAGCTTTAGGTATAAAATGCCTTGGGTTTCAAGATTGGTTCATACCAAATTTTACCAAATTCGGGTAAATGGTTTAGCCGTAAAGCGTAACAGATGGAGAGACAGCCAGACAGAGTTATTTTCGCATTTATAATAGATTATGTAGTTAATTTTACTAACACCAATTCGATTAAATCAATTATGATTTTATTTTAAATCAAAATCAAGATATACTTTATCCAAGTAGGCTTTTACAAGCAATTTTGAAACGTAATTTAACAAACTATATCAAGTAAAGCTACGTAAGTTCAGAATGTAGATTCTAAGAAACCGGCAAGAAACTCAGTAGTTACTCAATATCAACATCTAAAAATACAGATATGTAACATATCCTGTAAATATCTACGATATCAATGTCCTGAGCGAATTCAACGCAAACAATCACGAAACAAATCTTTATTCAAATAGGCTCTTGCGAGGACTGTACAATGACATGTTACTTGGATTAAATTATACATGTATCAACGAGTTTGTATCGGAGATCAACTGACAACAAGCTCAGAAGTCACTCTTTTCCTCTAATATATAATATACATACAGATAAAGACAATTTTATATATTCCGAATGATAATCAAGTATATACGAACTGAAAAATGTTAAACTCACATAAAACAAACATTAATAAATAAAGATACAAATAAATTTATTAACATAAGAATTGATAACATTAAGTGCTTAAATATATACAAATATGAATTAAAAATAGTTACTGTATAAATCTTTACCGCGTGGAATGGTGGCAAGAATGCTAGCAGCATTTCCCCGTTAAATAAAGCATATTATTCAATACAATATTAAGGATAAAAAAGGGTTAGTGTTTATTGATTTCTAGGCAGGATAGATCAAAAAATAATTGTCCTTACTGACATATTATGCAATTAAAATGGTGAGAAAGAGCCGGTTCTATTCGTAAAATCTGCTTTCCGATGCCGGTAGTTTTAAATTTAATTCAACGCTTAAGATGACAATATACATGTGCTTTAATTATCCTACTTGAATAAAGAATATTTTGATTTTAATTTTGTTTCGGCAATTTATTGTGTCCTCTATAAATGATTGTATCTACATGACATTTTTTTTAATATTAGCAGCTTGTAAATTTCCCACTGGTGGGCTGTGGCCTCCTCTCCCTTTGAGGAGAAGGTTTTGGAGCATATTCCACCACGCTGCTCCAATGCGGGTTGGTGGAATACGCATATGGCAGAATTTCGTTGAAATTAGACACATGCAGGTTTCCTCACGATGTTTTCCTTAACCGCCGAGCACGAGATGAATTATAAACGCAAATTAAGCACATGAAAATTCGGTGGTGCTTGCCTGGGTTTGAACCCAAAATCATCGGTTAAGATGCACGCGTTCTAACCACTGGGCCATCTCGGCTCTTATACAACATAAATAAAGATTTACAATTAATATAAGATTCTCGCGAACAAGACATTCGTAGATAATGTCGAAATATCGAGCTCCACCAAATAAAAATAAAAAACATGGTAAATATCCCGTATTAAATACTTCCAAGTTCCAGGCTGCCACTGAGAATTTTTGTGATGATTATAACTCCAAACCAGGATTAGGATCTCAGGATCGACTGCACTTAGAACCTTTGCACTTAGAAAAAAATAAGTTTCACTAAAAGATAATATTCAATAACATAAAAAATAATTCTTCTAAGCCACGTAATATTATCCGGGTATTATTCCGAATCGCAACACGAAAAAGGTTTTGACCTCCCTTCCTTTTATTAAAACCTCCCTACCGCACACATTCAAAGTCACATGTGTGAGTAGGAATGCATTAAATAGCTCGGTAACACGTTGTATTGTGTGTGATGTAGGTAAGGTCAATGACACGGAGATATATAATAGAATTATATTGTGTCTCGGATCCAATGATTTATTGGAAACATGCGGTGCCATTGAAAATCAAAGAAACAGTTCCTAGAATTGACTCAATTCAAATGGTTTAGAGCGATCTAGACTCGATTAAATTTAATACTGGTGTAAAGAGTCTGAGTCTAGATCGCTCAGTGAAAATTACAAGTGGATGTGAAAGATCAAATGATTCCAGGCAGGTTTACACAAATCTCTACCCAAATGGGTAGATACTTAATTATCACATATTCTACCCCAAATAGCAATACTTAGTACTCTTCTGTTGAAAGGTGAGAGTGCCAGTGTAACCACAGGTACAAGGGACATTATACATTATTTACCAAAATTGGTGGCGCAAGGTGTATGGATTTTTAATATTTGTTTTAGTGTCAATGTCTATGGGTGGTGATGGAATATGCTTTTAATACCACTTTTAATAAAAAAAAAGTTCACAACTATTCCAACTTGAGTTTTTGCAAATAAACACTACACTTAGTCGATTAAAACTTACGGCAGTCAGTCTGTGGAACTAACTTTGCAGAACATATTATTTTACATAAGTGTATATGGAAACATGGGATGAGTTTCTTTTCACTCACTCTAATTATCCGAAGAAACTGTATTGAGTTTTCCGGTGTTGGAGATGTCTTTTTCCGGTGATAGTTACTTTCCGTCAAGTGAGCCTACTGATAATTTGCCAATTATGCCACAAAAATATATAAATCCGACACATATAAACACGACAATGCCTCATATGCTTTCCAAGGCAAGAGAGTGTAAACTTTAAACTTCAAACCAGAACTGAAAATGTTTTGAAATCACATTTCATTGCTCCGAACAGGGCTATTCAAGACCAAACAACCAAATCAACCAAGCTATCTGAACCAATTATTAAGTCAAACAACCCGCTTATTTTGTTTTGAGGTGTTTATTTCCGAACTGGTGGTAGATTTTGGACAATCAATGACGTCATTATCATTTAATCAAATTTCATCATTTGACTATGACTTTGAAATGCTACGTATACCTCAAATAAGAGACCAGTAACAAATCGTGATCGGTGTATACATTATTAAACATAGATCTTGCAATTCATCTGCAACAAAGGGCCGCAGGATCGTTCGCAACGGTACAGTTTATGACTTTGGTTTGTAAACAATCGATAGGATTAGTTCCGACCCTATTCCCTACCAAATGACGCGTTAATCCCTTGTCGGAGAATTCTTGTATTTAGCATTAAGGGAACTACAATTTATTGAACTATACAAGATCAGGGGGCTGACTGTTTGGTTAGAAAATGGAAACATACGGAGGATATTTTTTTTGTTATTAATTAATCTTGTGGTCAAAGGTTAGCATCTTGAGGATCATATATAAGATGTCAAATGTTCTTTCTTCTCTTGAACATAAGTGGTAGATTTCTTCAAACACTGAGCTGTTAAATGCATATTAACTAAGAGATTAGCGTTAAAAAAATCTTTATCCCTATTAATTATTTTTGAAACATTAGGCAATCCAAGATTCTATGTCGGAACATATAAGTCATTTTATGAATGAAACCATTTTACCGCCTTTTCGTATTTTATCCGGTTCGTTTATTTCGACATAACAAGCCCATTTTCGTATCTTAAACATAATTTATTAGTAAGCGGATTTGCACGACGTTAAAGTCATAACGGTTTCTATATAAAGTTACGCGCATACGCAGTAAACACGTTTACTTGATATGTGATCATTATTATTTTTTTGGTATTTTTTTAAGGAGTGTGATGTAAGAATATCTGGGATACTGTCACCTTTACACCAATTATTCTATCACAAAATATAAATTTTTTTTCGCTCCATAAATGCATTACGCTTTTCTCCCATATTATGGAGGGGGGGGTATATGTGGAGGGGGTGGCGGTTATGTGGGGGGGGTGTATGTGGGGCTCGTCTGGTACAACCCATTATTATATATTATATCGCGTAACTGAAGTACTATATACTTTTATGTTCCGGCTTGAGAGGTGAGTGAGCCAGTGTCACAACAGGTACGAGGGACATAACAAGGATTTGACAAAAAAACAGTACTGTTTTAATTAAATATATTCTGAACGATGTAGATGTAATTAAAACAAATAAAATCGAAATATACTTCTTTCAAGTAGTCCCTTTTAAGCATGTCTGAATTGTCATTTTGTTGAAACAATTAATCTTAAGTAGCCACTTAAAGACACAAGTGCCTTAATTAAAAACAATTTTTAGCGACTTTTTAGTTTTTTTTATTTTACGCCTCGACTTCATGGGACTATTTTCGCTTAATTGTAGTTGAAATTTTCAAAAATCCTCCCTTAGTCTACGTCACGAACGGAGTAACTGTACGAAATTTCAAGACAATCGGTCCAATAGTTTCAGAGATCTGGTGATGACTAACATTTATCTATGTTCTAAAAATGACTGAATTTTCTCTACATTTCCTTAATTTTTCTATTCATCAGATAAATATGATTACTGTGTAAATTCAGTTAAAGTTTATCTACTAATTACTAGCAACTTCGACGACTCAAGTAATGTCTTACTAAAGTGAACATCAGTAAGGTTAATATTAACTTAAACTGTTTAAGTGAGAAATTACCTCGTGACATCACTTTCGTGTTTGTAATTCTCTCTGCGGCTTATTGGAGACATTATTCCGCGCAGTTGTACATAATTCAACGTATAATTTGGGATATTTTGATTTACATATATATTTTTTTATATTAAATAAATACAATTTATTTATTTTTGGAAACGTTAATAGAAATTCATCAAACCTAAATAGGATACAAATCATACGTCAATTTATACTTGATGATAGGGCCATGAGAAAAACACCTTGACACATTCAGTCAAATGAAAATCTGCCATAATATGTATACACACTATACTGCATTGGAGGAATATAGAATAAGCTCAAAACCTTCGCCTCAAAAGTATATAGCCAGATGCTTTGGCGCAGTATTGGAACCCACTAATCTATTATAAATTTAAAAATTATAATTAATCAAAGACTCTCCTGTATAATTAAAATTCATGGTCGCACTACACGCCGGTGTGTATGTCAGCAAGTGTACTATCAGCGGAAATTATTTGCTCCGTGGCGCGAACATGCACAGCGGTTTATATTGCATTGCCAGCATCCGGTCGTGTCAGCCGATTTGCGGATGAGTTTCACACTCATCTACTTGTAAGGGCTTGAACACATTCGAGTATAACAACAGTGCTGTCGAGTATAATTGGATATTATGTGTCGTTTGATTATCGAATTCTCATTTGTGTATATTTTTCATCTTTCATTTATTATTTCATATGCAATTAGCTCTACCTGTGGAAAGTCGATATGGACCAAAGAACTAGGATTCAATTCTTGGTCATCACTAAATAATATTCATATGCCTAATTTATCTTAATAATTCACATGTTTATAGGACTTTGTACAAGCATGTCTCGATCCACCGACTCATCAAATATTCTACCGCCAAGCAACAATACTCAGTACTGTTTGGTTCTGGTTTAAAAGTTAAATGAGCCAGTGTAACTACACGCACAAGGGTCATAACATCTTGGTTCCCAAAGTTGGTAGCGCATTGGCGTTGTAAGGAATAGGAAGGTATATGAACAATGATAATCCATTACAGTGATCATCCGTCCGTATCATAAAATATATATCTTTAATTTCATTAACATAATGTATTTGTTCCATTTCGACTTGAAGCACTTGGACCTTGAAATAACAGTGCAAAATCCTTTATTAAAAGTATAACACATCGTCTCAGACAGTGGGACTTATTGCTCAGAGGATCGGAATTGCAATTCAATGAAGCGCTAATTCTGGCGGACATTTTATGTGGTTATGATGAGCCCTTAATGTAAATAAATATTTTATTATTCTCTTACAAAGTCAGGCCAGATAGCTAGTTTAGAAATGATTATGATAAAACATATAAATTATCATTATCACTAAATTATATAAATTGTTTATCGATTATGATTATAATATCAAATTGATAATTATCATAAATTGTATCACCTACAGTTCATAAGATCTTCGTACGTCGCTATTTCGTTAATTTCTTTTTAAAAATATTTAAGTTTCTCTTTCGGATGTTTTTCAAGGTTATTAGGTACAGCCTCTTAAGCCTTGAAGGGGTGTTTTGTGAAGGTAGCTCAAGTACTAGCTCGCAGGCTCTTTGAAAAGATAACTTGTTATAAACGCGCGAAACATTTAAGATGAAGTGTACAGCGATTACATTAATAAAGTTAATTATTTTTTTAATTTAGTATCATAATGAAAATCGAACGATTTCAATCCCGTGAATTACAGATATACTGTTTCAATAAATATTTTACATATTTGGTAAAAAAATTAACGGTATACAATGTAGGTATGTTCACTTGGTGGTAGGGCTTTGTGCAAGCCCGTCTGGGTAGGTACCACCCACTCATCAGATATTCTACCGCCAAACAGCAGTACTCAGTATTGTTGTGTTCTGGTTTAAAGGGTGAGTGAGCCAATGTAACTACAGGCACAAGGAACATAATATCTTAGTTCCCGAGGTTGGTGGCGCATTGGAGATGTACGGAATGGTTAATATTTCTTACAGCGCCATTGTCTATGGGCGGTAGTGACCACTTACCATCAGGTGACCTATTTGCTCGTCCGCCTACCGATATCATAAAATAAAATACCTTGGGTTATATATTTGTATAATAAATAATATTATTACTAAACAAAACAATGGTCTCAATTGCTTGTTAGAACAATTAACAACAGAATATTTCAAAACAAAATGTAATAACAATTGTTACAATTTTAGTTATTTATAAAATAATAAATGACTGTTCATAAATCCGATTCAGATTAATAAAATCGAAACCGCTTGTCAGGTTTCCATGAAAGTTAGCACTTGACAAAGTTGATACTAGGTTTTTAGCTGCTGGGCTAATCCTTTAAAGGAGGTTTTTCGAGGTTATTCCAACACGCTGCTCCAATGCGGATTCGTGGTATGTAGTAGAATTTCATTGTAATTAGATACCTGCAGGTTTCCTCACGATGTTTTCTTAAAACAAATTAAGCGCATGATAACTTGTGGTTCTTATCTGGGCTTAAACCCGCTATCTAACCACTAGGGCATCTCGGCTCTATGTGTATGTTACTAGATAATTTTTAAGAACCATTAGTTTATAATGAATCTTGTCAGTTTTTTAATGGAATTGGGCAAACCTGCAGGTTACATATACATTTTCAAGACCGCAGTGCTTACAAGAGTTGCCGGCCTTTAAGAAATGAAAAGGCCATTTCCTTAAAAGTTCCTGAAGTCGTATCGGTTCGGGAAACCGTCGGTTAAAGCTGGTTCTACAGAGCGAGGCTGAAAATTCTTTAAAATACCGCTGTTGAATGATTTCCAGACACCGAGGTGTGAATGAAAATTGTAAACTGTTAAAAAGTTATGGAAAGTCATATTAGTATTTTTATCATAACAACATATCCTTATGCGGATTGATGGAGAAGTGGCAGTGGCAGAAAAAAAAGCACCACGCTTGCACGAATTCGAACCTGCAATCTTTTTAGAAGATCCCCTTTTATAGTCGCAGATTAATAACAAATAATTTTAAAATGTTTTTGACTTACTTGGTAGAATATTATATTATTTATCCTCTTCCTTAGAGCGCTTTAAATTCTGAAGACCGAAAATTAATTAATCTTCAGACAACAATTAGCCTTCCATGAACAATTTGTCTACTTTATCATAATTAAGCATATAACCACCAATAGCTTAATAGTAGACGGTTTCATCCAGTGACGTTAAACCCAGGTTCAATTCTGTTGAATATAGCATGATCTTGTAATAATTATTTATGTAGATAAAGAAATGTTAAGTCAACTTAAGGAACTTAACTTAACTTAACAGGACGTATTACAGTGCACTAGTGTGTTCGCAAACACAGGTGCACTCTCTGTTCCCACACTCTTATAATCTGATGGGACGGCATATACGACACGACCAGAAAGAGGGCATTTTTTTGTTGATGGTAAGTGGTAACCGCTCATAGACAATGGCGCTGTAAGAACTATTAACTATTCCTAACATCGCCAATGCACCAACCTTGGGAACTAATGTGTTATGTCCTTTGTGCCTGTACGCTGGCTCACTCATCCTTCAAACCGGAACACAACAATACTGTTATTTGGCGGTAGAATATCTGATGAGTGGGTGGTACCTACCCAGACGGGCTTGCACAAAACCCTACCAGTAAAAGTTCATATGCAGGACTAACGGCTTTACATGCTTCCCGAGACACGGGAGTGTAAATATCCAATTTCCAGACCCCGGGCTGTTACTAAATTTATTTGTTTCCAGAAATACCTAATTCTTCATCGGCCCAACTCGAGATTTCAGGATTCGCGTCCTTGTATCTGTATAATTAGCAGTATTGAGGACTTAGTCTTGTTTAGGTACAATTTACACTATGTTCTGTTTATTACTACAGAGTTTCCAGGAATATACCCTTTAGAAAGATAGTTTTTCCTCCTTTGGGAGAAACCGGCTTTTGTGTGATTTATATCCACTAAAACAGTCAACATGTAAGTAGCCATTATTTTTCAAAGATAAAAATAATTACCTTACCTTATATAAAAAAAAAAACAGATATATTCTACTTCAGAGATTTTGAACATTTTCAAATATTTTATAGTTAGTATTCGTGGTTCGTAGTTCGCTTCGTAAGCACCTGCATAGAATATATCTGTGATAACATTAAATCATAAGCTATAACATATAAATATTGTTTATATGTCCTAAAATTTCCACTAAAGTAGTTTCGTAAAAAAATATATTCGATAGAAAATGTATTTCTTGCGTAAAACTGAAACAAACAAACAACATTCCTCTTTATAATATAAATCTGATTAGAAAGTCAACATTTTATGTTAAAGCACATCACAGCATCAGCAGCACAGGTCCCGGGTTCAAAACCTAGGGTTTTGCTTATTGAAAACTTCCTTTGGCCGTCCCATCCAGTTTATAAGAGTGAGGATATAAAGGGTACTTGTACACATAACTGTGCACTATAATAAAGTCCTGCGTAATTGGCTGTTAGAAAGACATAATCATCATCATATTAAAGCATAATATCAATCATATTAAATTATTTATTATTGTGTCCATAAAATAGTATGACTTTTGCTTTACTTTTGCCTATTCATAAATTTGAATCTTATTTATCAATAAATAAGGTTCATTATAAAACAAAATATATATCCTAAAGCCTTATAAGGATTTAAATTTTGGAACGAATTGTTAAATCTTTACTTTTAATTGAAAACGTTAACTCGATAAATTTAAGGGGAAAATTTCATCCAATACAGCCTTCTTCGCCGCTAAATATACGATGAATTATGAATAAAAATTATTCGCAACTTTAATAATAACTTACGGAACTTAATTTTAAATATAATTTAAATATATGGTCCTCGTTACCGAGAATATTTTCATCTAGACTTGTGGAGCACAATTCAAAATTATTCAGCTTTTTTATTTTAACTTTACAAACGGCTCTGCCAGCTTAAAGCCCGTTCATATCTTAGCATCTTCATTAAAGTCAATTTAGTGCTTTTGGCGTAACGCCCGAACGTGCAGAAAAAAAAGACAACAAATTCTTATAGTGGTATATTTCAATTTTATGTTCATGTCTAACGGACTTCCTTAATAAAACCGAAGAAGTAAAGCATTATGAAATATTTCCTATTCTGACATAAAACTATTTAACTAACTTACACAACACACACAAACAGCCTGTAAATTTCCCACTGCTGGGCTAAGGCCTCCTCTCCCTTTGAGGAGAAGGTATGGAGCATATTCCACCACGCTGCTCCAATGCGGGTTGGTGGAATACACATGTGGCAGAATTTCGTTGAAATTAGACACATGCAGGTTTCCTCGCGATGTTTTCCTTCACCGCCGAGCACGAGATGAATTATAAACACAAATTAAGCACATGAAAATTCAGTGGTGCCTGCCTGGGTTTGAACCCGAAATCATCGGTTAAGATGCACGCGTTCTAACCACTAGGCCATCTCGGCTCTCATCATCATTTAACTAACTTAGTGGTAGGATTTTGTGCAAGCCTCATCTCAAGCCTTATCACTCATCCCATACCCACCGTCAATAAGAAATACTTAGTATTATTGTGTAGCAACGTCGCTACGTTGCCAAAAACTTTACCAACGCAATATGATGCTTCATATGGCGTTGCTAAAGTTTGTGCATTGGATGGATAATTAATTTGATGATTCATTTCATATTTAGATTCTGCTGTGAAGAAACAGAAACTAGGCGGTTACGCAATTCCTCAAATAGTTATATATATATCCACCTCTAAAGCCTATTTTCAAAACGTTTCCTATTTTAAAATAAACCGAACCGTCCCGATGTGTCATAAGAATTGGTCCTCGAGAAAATAAAGAACGATCTGTCCGATACGCTAAGATAAAAGGTAGCTTAATTTGAACGGAAAATACTATACGTTTGACGTACATTTTCTTTACCAAAAATAAATTCCTATGGTAACGTTCTTTTCTTTCAAGAAAAGAGCGTACTCTTTCCTGAAAGGCCGGCAACGCACCTGCAAGATCCGCGGTGTTGCAGATGTCCATGGGCGGTGGTAGTCACTTTCCATCAGGTGAGCCTCCTGCTCATTTGCCACCTATAACATAAAAAAATATTGATTTTCATATAATTAAAATGACTAATTATATTTGATATCATGAACTTATAAATATATATATCTCTTCTCAAAGAGTCGTATAAGGCAGCGTCCTAGAAAGCGACCCATTCAAGTGGCCAGCTTAGTTCACTGATAGTGACCACGTGGTCCAAAGGGCTCTTGCGTCTAGTGAATTTAATGTTAGCTCTTATAACATTGGCCTCCGAATAGTTCATTTATAAAGATAAATGTAAAAATGGCGATTTTAAAGGCACTTTGACACACAAAAGTCAGCTTTGTTGCTTAGAGACATTTTATTAAAGCTGATCTTGTTAACTTTTTCGTGTTATTTGAAATCGATTTTTGTAGTCTTATGTCAAAAGAGGTTTTATTTTATAGTAACCACTTCCAGTCAGCGAATATTATATTCGATTTCCAAATTCTAGTATAACAAAATCATTACACAGTTCTAGGCTCAAAAAGTATGCCAGAATTTCGTCCATTTCTCCAAGTCAGATATCATCATTGTATCTTATCTCTAAAGGTGTTTTATTTTATGGGGACAATAAATTAAGTGTCATTCAGTATCCCGATAGAGACAGACGATTACTTATAAAGATAATATCTTAAGTAAGAATTGTAGTTTCAAATTAATTTTACAAGTTTACAAGTTTAGTACTCGTAGTAGTATAGATTTGGTTAATCTTTACACTTTATATATATACTTATATTAGAAATGTGAAGGTAACTGTGTCTGTCTGTCTGTCTATTGTGTGTTTCTTGGTTTTTCACGATAAAACCACTAACCGAATTTAATGAAATTTGGTATGAAAAAAGCTTTAACTAAGTTTACATCAAATCTTATAAAATAATGATCCTAAAGTGTTCAGAAGAACACACACCAAATTAAGTAATTAATAAATCGTGTCTACAAGACGCCAGAAGTGTTAATTTAAAAGCAATTTGTGTTTCAATCACATGTAATTCCAATAAAAACGCTCGTATTGGTTTTAAAACAATTTAACTTAATGACGTTGCTTTTAAGTTAAACACACGTAATCGTGTTGGTTCCGCAAATTGCCAGTCACTCACAATTAATATTAATCATCAGTTAATGTTTGAGCAAATTTCAGTAATAATATTTACATTTATTTATGAATTTAAAATGAAAAGGCTTTTAAATGTATACTTAATTTTTTATTTATAAATAGTAATGAATATTATGATTAATAGATTCAGTTGAGGAAACCACTCGCCACACATCGTACGGCTAAACAGCTAAGCTTAGTATTGCTTTGTTTTAGTTTTAATATGTACACAGACACCAGGAACGGTAATCTTAGTTCTCCAGTTTGGTGGTGCATTTATGATCTAAGAGAAGATGATTTTTTCTTACTGTACGTTGGTGGGTCTCGTGATCTGTTAGCTTCAGTGGCCCATTTTCCAGTCCACCTACCTAAAAAAATATAATAATAAATATAAAAGAATAATTTTTTATAGCAATTCCTGGGCTACATCAGATAAATTTTGGAGGAAGAATGACTTGAATTAATATTTGAGTTGTATTGAAAGAATAGTTGTGTCGGATGTCACACGACACGTACCGTTTTAATATATTATGTATGTCAAAACATGCAAAATTTTTAACTAAACAAATTTAATATGAAAATCAAAGAGTATATTAAGCTTAAAAGTTTTTTAAAAACTATGTAAGTCTAATTAAAAAGTACTGGCACACTTTCTACGGATTGCTACGAAGTGTCTACGAAACTGCTACGATACGTAGTTAGTTTTCATTACAGCTAAAAGTTTACAAAACTCGTAAATGATGTAGTTTAAACAATATTACTTTTAATGATTATGAAGTGATAATTATTATAACATATTTTTTTATATAATTGTATTTTTAAATATTAAAATGTGCTCAATACAAAACTAATCATATAATTCCGAAGCCCTTGAATTATAAATGTTGCTCAAGGATTGATTTTTTAAATAATTTGAAGATTTCTTTTTTCTAATAACAAATCATTGATTTTAAGATAACAATGTTTGTAAGTTGGAACATATAACGTTTTTTTTAAGTGTAATAAGGCTTGAATGTTAATCGATGATTCAGATTAAAAGCTCGGGGAAGTACCACTGAATTTTGATGTGCCTAATTTGTGTTTATAATTCATATCGTGCTCAGTGAATGATAATTTGTCACGTGTATCAACAAACCCGCATAATGGTGGAGTAATATTTACTTCAAAAATGGAGGGGAGACCTTAACCAAGCAATGGGATATAAACAGGATGTTACTTTTTATAAAGACCATTTTGATATACTAATTTTACCAGTTCATAATATAGATAAAAATAACAGTAATCACTTAAAATTAATAAAATATTTTTTACCAAAAAAGGCGACTTCAAAGATTGTCACGTCCTCAATTGCTTCAAAAGAAAACTTTATAACAATTTGTTACTGTTATTTAAAAATTTACATTATATACTTTAGTTGTCTACCTTCATAAATAATATTTTAATAGAAAAAAAATATATATTATCATTTTATATTTGAATCCCGTAATTATTCTGTCTCAAATTTTATTACGAAACGTTGTGATTACAATGAATTATATTTAAGCTTCATCGCAACCTGAATAGCTAATTCAAACTTCAGTCCACTCGAATTAGTTTAATAAAGAAAACAGTTTGAGTGCATTTTTAAAATTTAAAACTTTTGCTTCATTTAAAAAACAAATTCTTTATTTAAATAAGTCTTGCTCTCATTGAGTTTAAAAAACTTAATATTATGCAACTTTTTGTCTAGATTAAAGTGCTCTGGAGTAGATCGAGCATATCTCAGACACGAATTTAAAAAATCTTCTTGATAGCTTAATATTTAAGACGACCTCCGTGGTTGAGTAGTGTGTACACCGGTTTTCATGGGTACGCCCCTCCGAGGACCCGGATTTGAATCCCAGCCGAGTCGATGTAGAAAAAGTTCATTAGTTCTATGTTGTCTTGGGTGAGGGTGTATGTGGTACCGTCATTACTTCTGATTTTCCATAACACAAGTGCTTTAGCTACTTACATTGAGATCAGAGTAATGTATGTGATGTTGTCCAATATATATTTATATTTATTTATCTTAAACGATGGCGGATTCACACCCTGGTATCGCTGAATTTTGATGTACTTAATGTGTTTTCACAATAAAACTTGTGTCAAGAAAGACATCGTATGAACACCTGAATATGACTAATATCGATGAAGTCCATGTTTTCCAGTATTTGGACATTTATCTTGTACTATTAGTATAAAAAAGTTTAACGGAGGTACTTTAAATCCTTATTGGATACAGTATTGCATATTGTTTGCCTATAATAAGTTTACCGTTTAGTAGTAGTTTAAAACTGTCATAGATGTATACGAATGTTACATACATACAATAAAAAAAACTGCCCAAGTGCGAGTCGGACTTCCGCACGAAGGGTTCCGTACCATTATATATTAAAATGGCAACAATCATATCTGTTGTATAGGAGCCCCCTTAAATATTTATTTTATTCTGTTTTTTAGTATTTTTTGTTATAGCGGCAATAGAAATACATGATGTGTGAAAATTTTAAGCGTCTAACTGTCAGGGTTTATGAGATACTACCTGGTGACAGACGGACGGACAGCGGAGTCTTAGTAATAGGGTGGGACCCTACCCTTTGGGAATGGAACCCTAAAAATGCTAAATTAAATTGAACTAAGGCTAATGTTTGTTTACGAAAGTTTGCTACATATACTAATAATTATTAGACCGATAAAATTATAATTTGTTTCACAGTTTTTCATACCATTTCGAAATATAATATTACAAATTATTCTTTTATCCGACTCTTAGAACCTTTTTGAACCTTTGATTTGGACTCTCAATGACCAAGTATAACGCTGCTACGTTAAATATAGATTTTGACATTGTCGTAACCTTGAACGACCGAAGGTTTTCTTATTGGGTTACGTAGTCGATATTTACGAGTAAAAAAGCTATCCACACATTAAATTCGAAGCTGTAATGATTTATGAAAGAATATATTCAAATAAATCAAAATAATGACTCTCGCAATATATCTTCATTTAATAATTATATTTCTGTTACTAAAAACTGATTTTTTTTTTTTTAAATCGTGACTTATTTTTTTGTAACCTTTGTCGAACGAAAACACGATTCGTTTATTTTGTAGCAGATTCGTAACAATAATGAAACTTTATTAATGCCGTTTAAAACCACCTTGGATACCCATGGCTTCTGCCCTTAGTCTTTTTGGGACCCAATTAGTCCTTGGACTCATGATACACGTATCCTTTAAATACTTAGTACAATTCTCTTCGTTAAATAAAGTTTTTAATGTCAAAATAACTCGTTAAATACATATGAATTATTAACATAAAGTCTTTGACTATTTGCGCATAAGTATTAAAAATAGTTAATGTACAAACCATGACGGCGTGGAATGGTGGCAAGAATGCTAGCAGCATTTCCCCGTTGAATCGCAATTCCGATCACTTTGCTTTGTTTCATAAATTCAAATAATTTATAAAAAAAATCCATCGGTAAAGAAGTAATATTATTGAACACAAGATTATATAGATGATAAAAAAACGCGGAGCTAATACTTGTTGACCTCGAGGCAGGATGTATTATATACATATGTAATAGAGTTTAACTAACATGACATTGTCGTTTAAAATGTTAAAAAGGGGAACAACTGAGTTTTTTGCCGGTTCTTCTCGGTGGCAGCTTCACTTAACATAGTTAAATGACTATTCAAAAGTACTTGTATATATGTGTACGCTATGTCACCAGTGGGGTCAATGAGGCGAGGTTTTGTACTTTTAATGAAGATATATATACCATTAGTTAAACATGAAATCTATACTTGTGAAAATAAAATTCAAAAAACAAAAAATCCCGCTGATTTTCTTTCGCCGGTTCTTCTCGGGTCCGAGGCGCTAATTTCCGAACCGGTGGTAGATTTTTGACTATTAAGCAAGTGTCACACTTCCTTATTGAATAAAGATTTTTGACTTGAACTTTGTTAAATAAGGCTCAAGAAAAGTAATTAAAATTAATCACGGATCATAAAAATATAACACAAATAATAGAAACCTTAAGTTTGTTTGTTTGTTCCACTTTCAGTAGACAATAAAGCTAATGTCACAACGGTCTAAACGAGACTGACTGAATTGTAGGTCAGCGGATCTTTACCCGTCTCGTATATTTTATTTCAAGCGATAATCGTAAAATGCACGCGAATATGTCCTAACTATTTATTTGTCTCTATTCGGAAAACAAATAAATACAAAAAAAATTAGACGGTTTTTTTGTAGTACCTTCATAAAGAAACTTAACTAAGGAAAAGGTTCTAGTACATAATATTTTGTTTTAGTTTATTATATAAGTATATGAAATTCGTAATTTTGCCCAATTTAAATAAACAACGAAGATAATTGACGTCACTTGTATTTGAAATATATTAATTTGAATTTCGAATTTTTTGCTTTCTTTTCCGAACTCTCACCAAAACTTTTAATAATAATTGCCTTAAACGTTCACGCGATCATAGTCATAATAACATAAGTATTTAACGAGGTAAATGCTATAATGTCTAAGTCGCCAAGATAATAAGTGAGGTTAACAATTGTATGGTATAAACTTTTTCATTAAATAGAATAACTTTAATCCTAGAGTCTATCTGAGCTGAATCTTCCGTAACATTTTTAACGTGACGTTTTTAAATGTTACTTAAACTACTTATTTACATGAAGTTTCACGGTCGTACTTTGCGGTGACATTTGCCTGAGATGGGCCAGTGGTTAGAACGGTGATTACGGGTTCAAACCCAGGCTAGCACCACTGAATTTCTCTCGTGCTCGGCGGTGAAGGAAAACATCGTGAGAAAACCTGCATGTGTCTAATTTCAATGAAATTCTGCCACATGTATTCCACCAACCCGCATTGTAGCAGCGTGGTGAAATATGCTCCAAACCTTCTCCTCAGAGGAAGAGGAGGCCTTAGCCCAGCAGTGGGAAATTTACGGGCTGTTAATGTTGCCTTTTTTTACAGAAGCTATGGTTAGGGATTACAATCTAAAAATGGCGTTTCATACAAGATGACATCATTATGGACAAACTTAATTAGCCAAATACCATCCAGACCAGCTGAAGCATCTATACCCATAAAATACTTATAACACAAAAACTGCTCAATGAAGACAAATCCCGAGTCAACGAAGAAGGCGTCATAGTCAAGTTCAATGAGAAATATAAATGCAATCTGTCAACAATACGCAATCAAAAAATTTAGATTGTGATGTCTGGCAATAAAACCAACACATTAAAATAACTTCAATCGAATTATAAATAAGATTCAACAACGGTTCGGGCAGTCTGTGGAGAAACTAAAATAACATTCAAAGTCAAAATCAAAATATACTTTATTTAAGTAGACATTTGAAAGCGCTTTTGAATCGTCATTTTAAAAACTGTATTAAGTGAAACTACCATCCGTTTATTAACTTGACTGTCGAAATAAGTAACTTCTGAGTTTCTTGCTGGTTCTTGTCGGTAGAATGTGCATTCCGAACCGGTGGTAGCTTTAAATTTAATTGAAACTTATGAAATGAAATTCAAAAGTTCACGCAAGAAGTTTTTACTTGCTTGTAGGGCTTTGTGCAAGCCCGCCTGGGTAGGTACCACCCACTCTTCAGATATTCTACCGCCAAATAACAGTACAGTGAGTGAGCCAGTGTAATCACAGACACAAGGGACATAACATCTTAGTTCCCAAGGTTAGTGGCGCATAGGTGATGTAAGGAATGGTTAATATTTCTTACAGCGCCTTTGTGTATGGGCGGTGGTGCCCACTTACCACCAGGTGGCCCATATGCTCGTCCAACCAATGCCATAAAAAAAGAACCTAGTCGAATAAAGTGAATTTTGATTTGAATTAATTAAATTTGTATTCGTGCAAAGTCCGAGGCAGTTGCTAGTTAATGATATTCTTGGAAGTGCATGAAAGCAAATAGTAACGACCTGTTAATGCTCGATAGTAGACACCTGTAGCACGAGTGCTTGGCGTCGAGCCAGCCGATAAGAATGAGTGATAATGGGAGAATTAAAAGTCTAGGAATTGGATTCGTTAGGTTTATAATTGAACAAGCGTCTGCGACCTCGATTGAACTTATACAGTGAACTAAAAACGACTATAATTCTTTATTCAAACTTGAGTGCGATTCTGTTATTTCACATAATATCTCTATTGAATACAATACATCAGTAACAGCCTGTAAAGTTCCCACTGCTGGGCTAAGGCCTCCTCTCCCTTTGAGGAAAAAGTTTGGAGCATATTCCACCAATGCGGGTGGATACACGTGTGGCAGAATTTCGTTGAAATTAGACACATGCAGGTTTCTTTACGATGTTTTCCTTCACCGCCGAGCACGAGATGAATTATAAACACAAATTAAGCACATAGAAATTTACCAATGCTTGTTTGAGTTTGGCAACCGCAATCATCGTTTAAGATGCACGCGTTTTAACTACTGGGCCATCTCGGCTATATTGATTACTGTATTATGCGTATATCTAACCCAACAAAGAAATAGTATGCGGATAATTTTGAAATAGCTTTCATCGAATGGTGCAATATTATTCTGATTACATCAAATTTCGTAAAGAAACAGCTTTGCAATCGTTGCATCCGCTGTTACAATGCAACAGATATATTTAAGGTATCTAAACTAATAGGACAAATTTGTCGACAAAAAAATTGACCTTTGCTCGTCTTAAATATGTTGTGTATGTACCACTAATAAGTTATACCTATCATCAAAGAGCAATGCCATACAATGCTGTATTCCAGTTTGAAACGTGAATATCGGTGATGATAGCTCCTTGATGATGTACAAAAAAAAATATTAATATATTTTCAAGTACCAATGCACTTGGGTGGAAGTCATCATCAAAATTTCAGGGCATACTAAAATGACAAAACAATGACTCAGAGCCTGAACAGAACGGAATATTAACGTCAGCAAACAGAAGATATGACTAAACTCCCAATAGTTTAATAATAGCACCCATTTAATGGTAGTTACTTACTAAATAAATAATAATTATTATTAATGGTTCATAAAAAAAAACATTATAATACTATGAGTGAGGAACGTGACGTACTTAATGATAGGACATACTTTAAATACAATTTAAAAATAAAAGAACACAATTTCTCGAGTATTCAAAGAATTGTCTCAGACAGAGGAATATTTTTGCTTGTTTAAAATAACGGAAACAAATACAAGGTCCAGTTAAAACTGCACAATATTGTAAGCAGGTATGATTAACAATAGCAAAGCTAATTTACTGAATGAGATGTTCATGAGCGTGTGAATACGGAATTAGTTGCACGGTATTGTGACCCGCATTACGTGTTCAAGCCACGTTAAGCTAAGGCTGTTTACAGACCGAACATTTTTTTTACTCGCTGACGTTTTGCTACACAAATAAAAATAAAAATACGTGAGCGTCTCGGGACGCCCAACGAAGTAATAACTTAAACTGTCCGAAATATGGCTAGCGCTGTTAGAGTTAGAGTCAGAGGGGAGAAGTCTGCCTACCGTTGCCGTATGCGTAAGAGAAAGGGAAGCCAGATAGACTAGCGCCGTAACGCGTTACGTAACGAAGCCGTTTACCTTCCCATGAGAAGTTATCACTTCAAAAGTATGTAACTTGGCATATTGTACAAAATGGGAAAAGGACTGTACTGTTTATTATTGAAGTGTAGTTTTTTACATAGAGTCCGATCAATGTAGACGTTTCATTTTACAATAATCTTTGTAGAGTTTGGAAATTGAAATTAGTACAGGTCTCAAATTCAATGCCTAAAGTCCCCACCGACAGAAGTCGGAAATATTTGATATCAAGTTTCCTCGTAAACGGTGAGTTACCATAAAAATAGATTAGATACAAAACATTCTAGAAACATTTGATCATTCGTCATACACAAAAAAAATCATACTCGTTTTTGTCAACTTAAACCGGACTAAAATATGGCAATTTTCTTCAAAGCTAAATCTAATTCTCTACACAGATTTCACATTTGATTTCATTTTTTTTATGTTAAATTTTTTTATAAATGCGTGAGTTTGATTAGATGGATATTTGTTACTGAAACATGGCACAACAACTGAACGTAAATATATAATATAAATTTTACACTTTCTTACGAAGTTACTTTTTTTACATCAACGCCCACCGCCACTTACACGCGAGTCAAGCCGCGGGTTCATATTTTCTAAGCAATAATATAATTTATAATATCACCGTAGTCAGAGATAACATTTGACAAGCTTTTCGAGTGATCGCTGCCAAAAGTATACTAGCCAGGAAAAATTTGTAAAATGTGTAATTTCTAGATATCTATTTTTAAGTATTTACTTTTATTCTATGTTTAAGTATTTGTATTAAATATTAGCATATATTGTCACAGTCCGTCATAACCACTTCGTGCCACTGAAAATCAGCGTTGGGTTATTGGAACCCAACTTGGAAGCTGAATGGTACTATTTAGGTCACGTTGACTATCATTATTTTGTTCTTTTTTTTTTAATTTTTGTTTACTTTTTATAACTGTACCGTGTCCTAAATAAACATTTCTTTCTTTCTTTCCTTCTATCTAATACATAAACAGACAATTCAAATATACGAGTAAGTATATATACCTATAGAAATATCATAGTGACAATAACTATGCGTATAAAAAAATAGTAACAATTTATATCAATTTGTCGGACAAAAACTGCCCATTTTTTTATATATCATTGATAGGTGGACGGGAACCTGGACCACCACAGGCATTAGACATTGACACTGTAAGAACATTTTACCATTGCTTACATCGCCAATACGCCACCAACCATAGATACTAAGATGTTATATCCGCTGTGTTTGTTACTCTGGCTCACTCACCGCGTATAAAGTATTAAAAACCGTTTATTATTTATGTTTTTATTGAGTAAAGTTTATTGACTAAAAATCACTTCGTTTCGAACTTTCTCTCTTTTTAAAATAGTTAAAGCCTCCTACTATATGTATATACTTAAGCGACAATAGCTCATTGATTTACGGGCCGCCTAGCACAAGCTTCAAGCTTAATTGGAGCGATAAATAGTAATATCCTAATTATTCCTCCCATTAAGCTTAAAGCTTAATTTTTTTGCCATATTCAGTCCTGAAAACTATTTATGAATTCACAATTATTTTTATACCAAACAAAATAAATACATACATCTACTTGCCCTCGTATAAATATCAACAGTTTTAGAATATCTAAATATAATTTATTCAAGTTTAAAATACACGTTAATTACCAATTTTAAAACATAAATTAAAAGAATAATGATAAAACCTGACATGTGTTATGTCCATCGTTAATCATATTAAGTTAGTATAAAAAAACGCTGCGTCTGTAAGCTGCCTTAGCTGTGAATAAAGACCGTTGTAAAAATAGATCTCTATTTATACTGGGTTATGCTTACTTGAAACAATGGAAGTGAGGTCAGTTTGACTAGCTATGCAGTCGCCAACTCCATCAGAATTAAACTTTATTTTACTTTGCGTTGGAGTTTATGTTTAATTTACGTTTAATTACTTTGAAAATATATTCTTCACGGTATTTCGAATTTAGAACGATCGTGACTTGAAATTGTTTTTTTTTTTTAAACTGAAATTTCTATAATCGCGACATCATTTTGAATACAAATTGGAATGTGACTTGTACACTTACGTAGGCTCGGTACGATTGAGGATATTGTAAATGTTTTTCTTCATATTTCTTGTTTTGAAGTAAGAACTTATATTAAATGATTTTTGTAAATAATTTTTGGTAGGGTAAAATATTATGAGTACGCGTTATGAATTATTACGCTTGGCAAGCAAAAGTACATATTCATAAATTCATCAGCGTAATTTGTAAGGCAATTTCTGGCCAACAACACTCTACGGAACAAGTTTTCGAAGGCGGTTTTTCCGAACCGATACGACTTGGAGACCTTCAAGAAAAGATATTGCTCAATTCTCAAAGGCCGACAATGCACCTTCTCATCCGCCGGTCCTTAAGGTGACCTGACTGTTTGCCATAAAAAATACTAATCCGGTCATCATGACATTTTACATACACATTGTTTGTGGTACAAAATATTACCAGCGAAATCCTCCTTCCTCCAAAATAAGCGAGTAAAGCCGCGGGCGGAAACTAGTAATACAAATAATTTCGTTAAATAAAAAATGTCGGGAATGCACCTCAGGCGTTACGTAAATTTCAACAGGCTAGCAATGCTTAAAAGTGTAAATTACAAAGCAGGCGCGAGTCGGATTCCTAGGCGATTCACAAAGGGGTCCTCGACGAACGCTAGCGTAATTTAATACAATACACAGTCACCATGTAACCGGAATTTATTTTATATTACACTAGCTGTTACCCGCGGTTTTGCCCGCGTAGAATATGAATATATTTACAAATTAACTTAAAATGTTACGTTAATGTAATACCTCTTTGTATACTACGTTGGTGTTTATTTCAGCCCTTAGGGTAGAATATCCAGAAACGCTTAAATATGTATCTACTCATTTTTGATCAGCATCCCAAAAATAAAGTTTCATGTTGCTATTTTAAAGATGACGGACTTCTATACAAACTTTCAAACTTTATATCACCCCCGTAGGGGTAGAATATGCAGAAACACTTAAATAAGTATCTACTCCTTTGTAATTAGTATCCCAAAAATAAAGTTTCATGTTTCTAACTTAAAAAATTCCATACGAACATTCAACCCCTATTCCACCCATTTAGGGGTAGAATATCCAAAATTCCCTCCTGAGTGGGTGTCATGATATGTTAGTTTATATTATGTGTATAGCCTAAAATATAAGTTTTATGCTTCTAGTTCTCAAAATTCTAAACATGACAATACTTTCAAAAACTTACAACCTTTCATCCCCCTTTTCAACCCTTTACAGCACTTTTTTCCAAATAAAAAGCCTATTCCCTTTCTCAGGCTCTAGACTATTTGTGCACCAAATTTAATTTAAATCGGTCCAGTAGTTTTGGCGTGAAAGCGAGACAGACAGATAGAGTTACTTTCGCATTTATAATATTAAAATATAGTATGGAATTATGGATTGTTATTTTAATCGCTAGAGAGCTCCGATAATAACCGCGTCCGATCGCTGCTAAATTCAAAGTGCTACTTTGCCATATAGATCAATATTAAATCAACAATGTATTTAAGGTATTTTATTGGATAAGGATTAATGCTGTATAGATTAAAATCGCTTCGAAAATTAGCCAATATTTGTGGCAAAAAATAAATAACAAAAAATGTTATTGTGGGTTATCACTTACAGATAGACACATACCATCGTGAACTTTTTTGTAGACATTTTTGAGGTGTACAATTCTGTACTACATTATTTTGATATATCTAGTAGGGTTCAGCCAGCGTTTACAATGTAAGCGCAAAAAATGTATAAATTTACGACATCACATTAGAAACTTTTAAAATTATCAGTGTTACTTAGCTATATTGTCTATGTATTATATACAAAAACATTCCTCTCTAATCACTCTATCTATTAAAAAAACCGCATCAAAATCCGTTGCGTAGTTTTAAAGATTTAAGCATACAAAGGGACATAGGGACAGAGAAAGTGACTTTGTTTTATACTATGTAAATTTCCCACTGCTGGGCTAAGCCTCCTCTCCGTTTGAGGAGAAGGTTTGGAGCATATTCCACCACGCTGCTCTAATGCGGGTGGATGGAATACACATGTGGCAGAATTTCATTGAAATTAGACACATGCAGGTTTCCTCACGATGTTTTCCTTCACCGCCGAGCACGAGATGAATTATAATCACAAATTAAGCACTTGAAAATTCAGTGGTATTTGAACCCGACATCATTGGTTAAGATGCACGCGTTCTAACCACTAGGCCATCTCGGCTCTCATTTTATATACATTTCATTATTTTATAATAAGAATATGTAAATCTACCTAATGGGTAAGTGGTCAGTGGCCCATATACATTGACGCCTTGATATATTTAACCATTATTTACGTACCACCGACCGCGGCAACTATGATGTTACATCTTAGTTGCCGAGGTTGAGTAAGGAATGACGTAGCAAACCCCGAGAACCCCCTCTAGGTGTTGGAGGCCCGCATAGGCGGGCCGACCGTCAGGGCGTCACGGTAGCATGCGCAAGCGATCCCGTGGCGCCCGCCGAAAGACGGAGAGGGTACCGCTGGTTTTTTAGTGGGTAAACCAGGCGTACCTGGGCGCACTCGGCGTCCAGGGCTCCGGGAGTCCCCCCCCCCACTTTCCATCACGTGGGGGAAGCGCGTAAAGCGTTTTTCCAGCGAGAAAACTTGCAAGGTTGGAAACTAGGTGTGATTAGTTTACCTTTCCTCCTCAATATACATCACCTTACACTTGAAATTACATTAAAACGTTCGTCTCATAGCAAAACCCACCGGTCACGTGATTTATATCTTTATCCCAGTAATCAAAAAACATATCTCATTTATGTCTCCTAAGATATAGTATAATTTGTTCGAGGCGATCAATTTCTCAGATCCAACTAATCCTACCATTAAATATAACACCGCAGCTTATCCGTTCAATTAATAGTTATGTAATTAACATCATTACAATACATAGATAATTATAATAAAACTAACTGTGAGTATTCATAAAGTCCATTCTAATTGCAAGAGGAGTTAAGTTATACAAACCTTTGACATACATATTCCATATGATTGGTTGGCGTTCTTATATTTTGGGCTCAAGTGTTATTTTAAAATCTATCATGTCTTCGGCATCTGCAGTTTGGAAAGAGTACCAAAAAGAAGGAAGGTAACAAGCAGAACAGCCACAAAATAAGAGTCCAATAATATTTTAAGCATTTTTAAGGTAAATTTATTAAATCCGTATTTTCTTATCGAATGACTTAAGTTTTATTTCGTACTAGGGATTTTCTTTTTGTTTTATTTCCTCAACGACGACCATTACGACGACCTCCGTGTTCAAGTAGTGTGTAAATCGGTTTTCATGGGTACGCCACTCCGAGGTCCCGGGTACGATTCCCGGCCGAGTCGATGTAAAAAAAGTTCATAAGTTTTCTATGTTGTCTTGGGTCTGGGTATTTATGGTATCGTCTTTACTTCTGATTTTCCTTAACACAAATTCTTTAGCTACTTACATTGAGATCAGAGTAATGTATGTGATGTTGTCCAAAATTTAATTTTAAATATATTTCTGTCGTACATATAACATTTCATATACTTGGATCATGAAACAATTGTGCAAAAATATATAAAAAATAAATAACACCCCTTATTGGCCCCGCGAAGGCTGGAAGTGTTTTTACCCAGATAACAGCGAATACTGCTTGAACCGTTACTTTGCAGTCATGATTTATGTACAGTTAGTTTATTTTTTGTAAACAAAAATGTTGCCATTACGACCAAAACGGCAATTTATAATGAAAGAAAAAAAATTAACGGAATAAATGTTACATATTTTTTTAACAATATATAGCAAAATACAGAACACTGAGTTTCTTGCCGGTTTCTTCTCGGTAGAATCTTCATTCCACATATGTAGTAGGTTTACTTTTAAAAGAGTTCTGTAAAATGATTCAGAAGCAAAGCTTGTAAAAGCCTACTTGAATAAAGTACATTTTGATTTGATTCGATTTGACGCTCGAGTCTTTACAAGGAATTGGATGAGAGGAGTGGACTACCCCCGGGGTATGACGCTCTTCCCCCATGTGGTAGGTACTAATAAATACATAAATATACATGTATATATATTTTTAAATAAAATAATTTTGCAATCCAATAGTTTCATCAGTGGCTTCTATACACACGTAACACAAACTAAGTCACAGCTAACTTGTTATCAAATAAAATTAAATTTAACTAAATTCATTGTCATCCTACATCACAAATATTAGTATCTACCCTCATCTAAATCCTTATCACCGAGGCATAAGGCTCATTTTCTACATTCGAACAACAATATTTCTTGTAAAATTTACGACCTTATTCAATTGTATTAAGGTTGAGTTTCGCTTAAACCCCACTTGGCACACACCCAACCAAGAGGTGACAGATTCATTAAATAAGTACTCTGTTGGGTGTTACAATTATCTCAGTTGAGTTATACTTGGACTGTCGGTTTGAAGTTGTACGCTGCATAAATATTAAACTAACCACTTGAAACTTCAAAGACAATCGCAGATCCTACACAACATAATGTTTTGTCTTAAGTCTGTTCGAGGAATAGAAACTTTTTTAATTTTCCGCTTTAATAAAAAATAGTATTGGCAAGTTATGTTCTTCATCTCGATTTTCTAAAATCGAATTCTCTTCGGAACTCCATGTTTAAATGTCCTAGAAAGCCGTTCCAACTTTTTTTTATATCTCTCTAATTTTTGGATTTATTTTGTATTGGCACACTTTTTTTCTACTTTTAAAAACGAATGTTGTAAACCGAATCGAAATCAATGATACGTAAAAGAAAAATCACACTTTGAAATTTTCTAAACAATTGTTTTTCTAACTTCAAGATTCATAACGTTTTTCTTTACGTGACCACAAAAAACCGCGTAAACGAATCTCGTATCGATAATCATGATAATATAATTTTTCTAGTTTTTCAGAAACTTCCATATATTTAAAACGTCAAAAGCAATTTAAAATTTCCGCCTAATGTGATGGTATCTAATAACATTTTATTTATTTAAATATTTATTTATTTATTTAATATTTGGGAAACAAACAGATATAAAATATAATCTGATTACATAATACAATTTAAATATCACATTATCCAGCGAAGTTTCCACCGATTGATAAAACATAAAATGCACTCAAATATTTTAACACAATAAGATAAAAAATATTGGACAATATTAAAAGTATATAATTAAGTTAATTTAAGATTGTTACAAATATTATCTTTAAATTTAATCAAAGACAAATGAAATATATCAATGTTCCCAAAATGCTTATTATATTCGCGACAAGCTCTGATTAGAAAACAGTTAGCATTATGTGATGAATGACAAGTGGGAGTATAAAAACATAACGGTTGACGAGCGTTGGATCGTGGTTATTAGTTTGTTAACAAATAGAACCGTCCACTATAATTAGTTAAATTGATGGTCCAGCTCGTTCGTACCATCAAACAAAACATGAATAATGACATCATGATACTAGCCTCTCAAATTGATTAAACCACCCATTGTTATAATTTGCATCACTTAAATGACAGGCATTCGCTCTGGTACCTCGGGTAAATAGATCATGTACCTCGATGGTCTAGTGGTGATCGTATGAAACTGCGTCGCTTGGGTTCAGATCCTCGATTTTGTCAATTAAAGTACGATCAAAGATACGACTGTCAAGTTATTCTTAAGTCTAAGTTGTGAGAATCAATGATAGCGCTTTATACAAGCCTGTCTGGGTAGGTACCACCCACTCGTTTTTATAGTAGTGGTGATCACTTACCATTGGTTTTTTTTTTAAGATATCGGTAGGCGGACGAGCAAATGGGCCACCTGATGGTAAGTGGTCACCGCCGCCCATAGACAATGGCGTTGTAAGAAATATTTACCATTCCTTACATCACCAACGCGCCACCAACCTTGGGAACTAAGATGTTCGTCCGTTGTGCCCGTAGTCACACTGGCTCACTCACCCTTCAAACCGGAACACAACAATACTGAGTACTGCTGTTTGGCGGTAGAATATCAGAATAGTATTAGTAAAACATCTTCCTACCGACAACTTAAAAAAAGAGATAAAACATCTTATTTTCCATATGGTTTGGCTAGTGGCGCATAATTACCGAAAGGAATTGTGAATACATCGTTGACTGTCATCCTTGGATGGTTCCTTAACATCAGGCGGTCAATTTGCCAGCACTACCTGTTAAAAAAAATCGTAAAGAAATTCGTCTGCGTTTGGTCTCTTTTCAATCTGGTCGGATTATACCACCGAATATAAGAGTGCGCTATGAGAGAGTTCATATAAAGCACACATACACACACACTACAATACATCTTAATCACACAAACAAATAAACATCACAAATCGTGATTCAATTCGGTAACTTTGCGAATCAGCTACGTACATACTAACGTACAATACGGAATTAAAATGAATCACGGTCTACTAGTCTAGTTGCTTGTTCAAATCGTTTGCCGAATCCTCATTTATCTTAAATGATTTTATAAATACAGTTTCCGATTTAAAATTTTAACATTCATTGCCTCATTGCGATTTTATAGCTGATTGAACTCGCTTTTAAAGTAAGCGATGTATCGTTAACTGATCTTTATAACCATATTAGTGAACCGCCCAGGCTTCGCACCTATCTCAATATAGTATCGCACGAATATAACAAAGTTTATATCTTTTATGATACGCAACTAATTTTAATGCGGTTTTCGTCAATAAACAGAGTGATTGAAAAGGAAGGTTTATATGTATATTATAGTTGAGAAAAAAGAACCTTTTTATGTGAATTCTTCAACTTAAAAGTTAAATATAGACCAATTTTGTCTGAAGCCAGGACTGATAGCTTGTTTATAAATAACGAAAATGATATAGATCAAAATCAAAATCAAAATATACTTTATTCAACTCAGTAGTTACTCTTTTACAACATTTCACAAAAATACAGTCATGTTAGTTAAATAAAATTATATAAGTATGTAATATATCCTGCCTGGAAGTCAACAAGTATTAACTCCACGCTTTTTTATCATCTATATAATCCTGTATCGAATAATATGTCTTCTTTACGAATGTATTTTTTACAAATGATTTGAATTTATGAAACGGCAAAGTTAAAAATGTATGATATATTTATACCCTATAGCACTAAGGGATGATACAGTTTTCTACCTTAGAAAAACATTTTGGAATTGGATTATTAATTCCGGAGATTACTAGCTACATACAAACACACAAAATTTACCTATTTATAACATTAGCAAAGACGATTTTGTTTACATAAAAGATACTTTGTTATCTAATGGTAAGTACTCACCATAGCTTATAGACTTTGTAAGCAAAATCATCATTCCACACAACACCAACGCACCTCCAACCTTGGGAACTAAGATGTGCCTCCTGCCAGTATTTACCCTAGCTTAGTCATCCTTCAAATCTAAAAACAACAACAGTAAGTACAATGCTTGGCGGTAGTATATATAATGAGTGGTAGTACCAACCCAACCACCAAGTAAACCAACCAACACTTTGTTACCATCAAATTTATTTGACGCGTCGTACGTACATCGTATCGTAGTCGTGTAGTGTAAAGCCATTGTACATTTAGTTAATTTATCTATCCTTTTCGATGCTGACCGTAGCGATAATAGGTTAAGTTTGTTTTGGCAAGTAACGAAGTATACGTCGCAATGCGGGGGATCTTTTTTATCTCTCGTTTTCTGTACTCAATGCTATCTGACTGGTGCTCTGGTTAAAAAATTTACTTCGATGCAGTTCAAATCGGTTTTAACCGGATCAAATCGGATTCATTTATTTTTGAACTGACACAGCGAATATATGAACAGATATATATTGTATTTGTATTATGTAAATATATCAATATAAAGGATCACAATGAGATTGTATAGTCGCATTTTTTTATAATTTTTTTTTATTATATGACTTCGGTGTATCATAGCTTCAATGTGTATTAACATTTTAATGTACCCGCATATTTTTATTACCAAATATCACAATTGAGTATTAATTTGCAAATACAAGTTTAGATTGAACTTCCCGCTTTGTGATTCTGTATTAATTATTTTCGTGTCTCTTCTTGAATTGTTCATCAAATCAAATCAATTTTATTCAAGTAAACTTCACAATGAAGCGTTTTTGAATCGTCGATATTAAAATCCACCGTTTCGGAAAGCAGCCTCCAGCGAGAAGAAACGGCAAGAAACTCGCATAGTTGCTCTTTTCAAATAAACAGATTTACAATGCTGATTTTACAATAATAAGTGTCCTGTGAAGGAACCCGAGTCTAAATCCGGGCGTTTTTTTCTAAAAAGTACTCTTTAACCGACTTACAGTGACACGCTATCTTGATACGTATATCCTTATTATAATTAGGGTCCATATCGCATATCACATTCTGACATATCACACTCTGCATGTGCTGTCAATTGATTTGACATTCGAAAAAATAATAATCTTCTTCTGAATATTAATAGCGTATGTCGATTTTGTCCCAGTGATTATGGGACGATTGCTGCACATATGTATATGGAAAATTTTGAAGAGCTCCAGCCGAAGATGTGCAGAAGATTCAAGAAGATTATTTTATTGCAATTAACTAAATTGTTTCGATTTAAAGTTACTGTCCGATCAGAAAGTGGCACTATGGCTTTATAAAAAACACACACAAAATAAAATCAAAGCAAACTCTGTCATAGGTTTCGAAATTCCTAAAAATCTGTTGAATTAACGCGAAGTTTCGTGTTTCACCCATTATTCATTTTTAAGTGAAATAGAACATATTTAGTAACATCTTAAAATGCGTTTTAATTTTGACTTAAAACCGGTCTTCACTTTGATATAACGACATTGCCATTATCATTATTTTCTGTATCCATCTGTGGCTGCCGAGCGATCGTGCGTAGGCGGGCGAGGAGAATTAAAACCACGTGTTTGAAGGTTTTACAATATAACAGTAATACAATCAGCACTTTCGATATTATAATAAAGTAACGACGCTGCACCAGGCACGTCTTACTTACGCGAGATGCAAATGCATTAAACAAAAGAGCCTGAAGTTGCGTCAGAGTGAAGAAACGTCAAACCGCCCTATTCCCAATGTTACTGTCAAAAATGTCATTATCACTTTTTTTCGTTTCTTGACACTCTCAAAACACAGTGGCCCGTCAAATACATTCCAGTTTCCAGTATTAGCATTAGATAATAAAAAAATTAAATGGAATTGAATATGGCATCAATTCGAGCAGAAATTATTCAATATGTCTGGATAAATGCCAAAATGTCTTCCCGAGCTGTGACAGCTAAACCAACTGCATATTTTACCGACATATATTTAAAGCTAATATTTATTAAGATTACCGATTTGAATTTAATTTTAATTTTAAAAGGAGATATGGTAACTGTATTGTGCCAGCCGTATGATGCCAAACCGAAGTGGTCTGTAGACCACAGTACCTACGAGTATTACACCAAAGGTTTGGATAATTTTCACGTTTCATGGTTAATTTTATGGATTACATTAGTTAATTTTATGGATTACATTAGCAGTCTGTAAATTTCCCACTGCTGGGCTAAGGCCTTCTCTCCCTTTGAGGAGTAGGTTTGGAGCATATTCCACCACGCTGCTCCAATGTGGGTTGGTGGAATACACATGTGGCAGAATTTCGTTAAAATTAGACACATGCAGGTTTCCTCACGATGTTTTCCTTCACCGCCGAGCACGAGATGAATTTTAAACACAAATTAAGCACATGAAAATGCAGTGGTGCCACCCTGGGCTTGAACCCGAAATCATCGGTTAAGATGCACGCGTTCTAACAACTGAGCCATCTCGGCTCAATTTTTCAATGTTTTTAAATTTTATGGATGAATAATATAAATTGGAAAAAATAATAATAATAAAAGATACAACTGTCCTGGATTAATGAACTAATCTACCACCAGTGTCCCTTGGATATCTAACGGTAACCCAAACACTAATAAGGCATTCAAAATTGATGGAATAACACAAAGAATGGAGTTTAGATAGCGCGACTTAGACAGTGTTACCAACTAATAAATAAAAGTGTAAGTTAAAACACTCCGCAGTCGAACACCTTGCCACCGGTGTGACCAGGTAACGACTCTCATTGGCGGCGTAATAACACCTGCGCTAAGGGAAGCTGAAAACCGAATGAGGTGGAAAAATATCACATCCAATGCAACGTAGGATTTTAAAATCAAAATTGAATAATTAAGAGAACGACCGCGAAGAATATCTAAGCATAAAAGATCATCATCATCCTCCTGCCCTTATCCCAATTTTACTTGGGGTCGGCGCAGCATGTCTTCTTCTTCCATACTTCTCTGTCGGACGTCATCTCACAAGTAACATTCTTTCTAACCATATCGTCCTTCACACAATCCATCCATCGTTTCTTGGGTCGTCCCCTACCTCTATATCCATCCACATCCATTTTCAAAACCTTTCTCACAACATGGTCCTCATTCCTCCGCATAACATGCCCATACCAAGACAGCCGGTTTCCACATAGCTTCTCGGTTACCGGTGCCACTTTCAAACTTCCTCTTATGTACTCATTCCTTACTCTATCCATTCGCGTAACACCACACATTCCTCTCAGCATTCTCATCTCCGCCACATGCAATTGTCTTTCAGTCATCCCTTTTATAGCCCAACACTCTGATCCATATAGAACAGCAGGTCTGACCATGGTCTTATAGATCTTCCCCTTAAGTTTTAAAGCATAAAAGATGTGCAAACTAAAATATACACACACGTCATGTCAAATTTAAAAATAAATTATTCGCTTTTTATAGTTCTTTGTTTTTTTTTTTTTATTATTGCAATATTGACAAGGTATCATTCGGCTGAGCCTCATTTAAACCTTCTTCGAATAAATAAAAGATAAATGCTATTAACAATTATTTACGAACATCGGACATTATGGAGCCACTGGTTTATATTATTAAGTTATATTAAACGTTCTAATCTCAAATAGTATTTCTAGTCAGATATGAATAATAATGATAGCCAGTTTATTGAGAAAGGCTATATAACTCGCTACGGATGGCAGAAGCGTTGCAATAACCGTAAACATCAAATACCGGAGAACAGGTAATATTTAATAACGTGCAACTAAATATTAAGAACACTACAATATTTACTTATTTAAAAATGAACTAATGAAAGTTGCTCACCTTAAAGACACTCAATTAAAGTTTTTTTTTTTTTACTATTTCAAATTGAAAGTCTATTTTAGTATAGAAGTCTGACTCGTAGTCCTGAATCTTATACCAGTAATGTCAAATTGACATTTATGAGCAATCAATAATTTGAGTTAAATTTAAATATATGAAAATGGAAAAGTTATTTTTTAATAAAGATAGTTTTAAGATTTTATGAAATATCTATGCGGACAAGCAAATGGCCATCTTATGGTGAATGGTCACCATCGCCTATAGACATTGGTGCCGTTTGAAATATTAACCAACATAAAACACTAATGCGCCACTGACCTTTTGAATTACGATGTTATGTTTCTGAGTTTCTTTCATCGGTTCTTTTCAGATGTTTATTTCCAAACCGGTGGTATATTTTTGACTACCAATACGCAAGTCTATATTGAATAAAGATTTTTGACTTTGACTTTGACAATGTTCCCTGTGCCTGTAGTTACACTGGTTCACTCACCCTCCAAACTGCGATAGGATATCTGATGAGTGGGTAGTACCTACCCAAACGAGTTTGCACAGCGTCCTTTCACCCAGGTAAACTTGAGCCGTACACTATCCCCAACAAACAAACATTAAGAGCCTGCAAATTTGCCACTGTTGGGCTAAGGACTCCTCTCCCTCTAAGGATAAGGTTTGGAGCATATTCCACCACGCTGCTCCAATGCGGGTTGGTGGATACACGTTGAAATTAGACACATGCCGGTTTTCTCACGATTTTTTCCGTCACCGCCGAGCACGAGATGAATTATAAACAGAAATTAAGCACGTGAAAATTCATCCCAATCATTAAGATGCACGGGTTCTAACCCCTCAGCAATCTCGGCTCTTAACTATTATTTATATTATTATTATTAACCGACACTAATTTAAATTTTTATATATCATATAATTAATGTCTTTACAAAGAATATTGTATCGAAAAGAATATTCCTTTATATATCCCGAAACCGTTTCTAAAGTATCAATAAAATACTAACATCGACATTAAAATCACATCAAAATATACTTTATACAAGTAGGCTCTTACAAGCACTTTTGAATCGACATCTGACTAAGATTCGATTGAATGTATAGCCAAACGTCGGTTCGGAATGTAGGTTCCAAATAGAAGTACCAGACATTCAATAACTTTTTTATACATTACATCGCAATGATATTATTATATGGTTAGTCAATTGTATTTAGCAAACATATTATATGGACAGTATTTTAAACGGGATATTTACCATGTTTTTTATTTTTATTTGATGGAGCTCGATATTTCGACGTTATCTACGAATGTCTTGTTCACGAGACTGACGTTTGCGGGTAGACGTTGACGGCATTAGAAGTGTCCATATCGGACTACCTCCTCTCTCGTACGTTTGCTGCGTAAACACTGGTCACCACTACCACTGTCACTTTCACCCCTACTATTTGTTTCATTTACACTCGAAACTCGATCCATGTTAATTTAAAATCTTATATATTATATGGTATTCAAAAATCAAGTCAAAGATGTATATATTTGCATGAATATTATATTAATTATTTTATATATTTACAAGCTGATACTAAATATACTACAGAATGTCTTACAACGTTCACAGTTTTTCAGTCATTAGACAATACCAACCGCAATGTCCCTGCGTTTTAAATCTGTAATATCTTCGAAAATATTCATTTAAATTACATGCTGTAAAGGCCCATATTGATCTATATTAAATGTACAATGTACTTATAGATAAGGATTAATGCTGTATTGCTTAAATCGCTTCGAAAATAAGCCATTATTTCTCGTAAAAATTAAACGATAAAAATGGTTGCTGTGGGCTATTCCTAAGAGATAGACATACACCATCATGGACGTTTTTGAATACCTTTTTAAGATGTATAATAATGTAGCACATTATTTTGATCCATCTCGTAGAGTTCAGCCAACGGTTGCAATGTAAGCGCAAGAAATGTGTTTATTTACATCACTTCAAAAATTATCAGTGTTTCTCTACTATATTGAGCATGTATTATACATATAAACCTTCCCCTTGAATCAATCTATCTATTAAAAGCAACCGCATCAAAATCCGTTGTGTAATTTTAAAGATATAAGCATACATATGGACAGGTAGCCGTAAGCGACTTTGTTTTAAGCTATGTAATGATACAGTTAAATTTATAATGCTGTATTTATTTTGATTATTGTATACAATACATGATCATAAGGTTTCTTGTAACGCAACTCCAACTACAAGTCCTTCGCCCAAAAGGTCGACTGGAAGAGATCACTATTAACGTTTATGTCTATTTTTATTTTATATATTTTGAGTTTTTAATTGCGTGGATTGTAAGAACTCGTAACATGATCGATAATGATCAATTGTTATCAACAGCAAGATAAATTAATAGTGCCTATCAAGACGAAACAAGGAAATTAAAGGAATTAAAATCTTTGTGCAAGCCCGTCTGGGTAGGTACTACGTACTCATCAGATTTTCTACCACCAAACAGCAGTACCAAGTAATGTTGTATTCCGGTTTGATGGGTGAGTGAGCCAGTGTAACTACAGACACAAGGGATGTAACGTCTTAGTTCCCAAGGTTGGTGGCACATTGGCGATGTAAGGAATAGCAAATATGGGCGGTGTCCACTTAACATCAGGCCCATTTGCTCGTCCCCCAATCTATAACAAAAAAAATCAAACGTAAAGTAACAACATGTTAAGGTCCCACTGTTAGGCAAAAGCCTCCTCTCCTTTTCTGAATTTTGGAATCACTCCACTGCCCTGATTTAATTCGGTTTGGTGGATACACATGCAGATTCTCATCCGCCATGTGCAGGTTTTCTTACGATCTTCATCCCTGTAGTAGGAGATTAATTATAAACACAAATTAAGCACATAAATTAAGTAGTGCTTGCATCGGGTTTGAAATTAAAAACGTCGATTAAGATTCACGTCTTGGACGCAATAGTCCATCACGGGTCAATCAATGCCTTACCGCTAAACAAACGCCTCAATATCATATAGCAAAATTGACAAGTGCCATGGCAGTTCATAGCGTTTTCGCATACATTATTTGATATGTAAATGAATTTCTTCTATAAGGTTATCTAACTATTACTTTCAAATTTATATGTTGTAGCTTAAGAACGCCTTAAAACTCCAAAAAAATCCACTGAATTTTGCCATTAATGATATTATTACATGCGAGACTTGTATATAAGAATATTCTTTTATAAGTTCAAAACACCGGTGTATTCTTGATGCCTTTGTTGTTCCCCTTTAAAACTATATACAAAGTTTTGTTTAAGTTATATTATGAAACAGTAGTTAGCCTACGGTCTGGTTGGACAAAGGCCAAACTGCCCACCTGTGGCTCAGTGATGATGCGGTGGTTTTGCTCTTTCTGTAATACCGCAACCCATGCCTAACTTTTATTTAATGTTTAAACAATATTGCCTTCATATTAATATTTGATTTCGAACTTTGCTTTTTTTATGTATGGTAATATCTGTGTGTATATTTATAAATAGAGTATATGATATGTTGCCAGCATCTTTACCACAAATCCACGCGGCCATGGTTGTACCGTTACTATTTTTATTTTTTCTTTTATATAATTAAGGCCTTTATGTTAATAATAATTGCTACGTACATAATAATAAAAATCATAAATACAAAAGTCGAACTAATTGACTGTTTAATACATAACATAACATAACATAAACAGCCTGTAAATTTCCCACTGCTGGGTTAAGGCCTCCTCTCCCGTTGAGGAGAAGGTATGGAGCATATTCCACCACGCTGCTCCAATGCGGGTTGGTGGAATACACATGTGGCAGAATTTCATTGAAATTAGACACATGCAGGTTTCATCACGATGTTTTCCTTCACCGCCGAGCACGAGATGAATTATAAACACAAATTAAGCACATGAAATTCAGTGGTGCCTGCCTGGGTTTGAACCCGAAATCATCGGTTAAGATGCACGCGTTCTAACCACTGGGCCATCTCGGCTTTTTGATATATTCTTCTTAAAACAACAGGATGCTTGCATACACGAGACCAGGACCTCCTGTCATCTATCTAGGAAAGAGGTGAGATAGTAGATATTTTAATTTCAAGATCTTCCAGCGAAAGGCAATTTGTAAAAAAAATAATTAATTTTATTAAGAAATAATTTACTCGGTGGTAGGGCTTTGTGCAAGCCCGTCTGGGTAGGTACCGCCCACTCATCAGATATTCTACCGCCAAACAAGAGTACTCAGTATTGTTGTGTTCCGGTTTGAAGGGTGAGTAAGCCAGTGTAACTACAGGCACAAGGAACATAATATCTTAGTTCCCGAGGTTGGTGGCGCATTGGTGATGTAAGGAATGGTTAATATTTCTTACAGCGCCATTGTCTATGGGCGGTAGTGACCACTTACCATCAAGTGACATATTTGCTCGACCGCCTACCGATCTCATATATATATATTGGAAGACTGACTAATAAATTAACAGCACAGTCCATAAACATTACCACGATTGTAAGAAATATCAAGTATTCCTTACATCATTGATGCACCACTTACCTCGAAAGCTAATAAATTATGTCCAAGTGTAGTGCCAATTACCCTTCCAACCGAAACAGCTGTCAAATAAATTCTCCTTAAAAAAGATCAGCAAATAGCATAGACAACATGAGAACTCGACATTCTTCACGTCGTCAAAGGACTACCAACCTTGAAAACTATAATGTTATGTCCATTTAGCCTGTAGTTGACTGACATACTCACTAAACCAGATAACAAGACATTAAGTATTCATGTTTGGTGTTTGAATTTGGCACCCAGGCGGGCTTGCACAAAGCTCAGCCACAAAGTAATCCTATTAATATAAATATTCTTCAAAATATAGGCTACAGTCTCCAGACACTCGCGTTATAAATTTTAAATGTATGTTTTATAAAATATAGCTCGAAAAATATACGAGAAGAGAATTTTTCAGCAAACACTTGCAAAGGTGCTTTTTAAGAGGATATTTCATTTTAAATATTTTCTATTTATAAGGTTCGTATATAAAACTTGTTAATTTAATTATATATAGGTTAGTTGGTATATTTATACATATTTATTATAGAAAAATGGCGGCTACTCTGTTAGTCAAGTAGCTTAGAAAATTACAGGCCAATAATAAAAAAATTATTGTAGTTAGTGTATTGTATAAAAACTCTATTGAATTCTTAACCTTGTTTAAGTACTCTAACAAAGCCTTCTGGCGTACTTATCAAACATGACATACTAATATTATTTTATCGAATTAAAACGGGTACTCTTTTATTTACATAAGAATTATTAACATAAAATCAAATATATACAAATATGAATTAAAAATAGTTTCTGTATAAATCTTGACCGTCTGGAATGGTGGCAAGAATGCTGGCACCATTTCCCCGTTGAATCGCTTTTCTGATCCTCTGGGCAAAAAACGTCACCCAGCCCTGTCACCGGTGGAGGCACTAGGGCTAGGTGTTATACTTTAAATTAATCTTTTTGCCCTACTAATCAAAGCATTAGGAACATTTTCTCTAATTATTGAACGATTGAACAAGAAAATATTTGAGATTAAAATTTTATTCTGTATTTTTTCACCCTGAGTTGTGGTATTTTTAATTGAAATTTAAATAAAACCAACCGGGAAGTATACACTCACAAACAGACAAAGAAATTTTCAAATAGACTCAAAAATGACGAAGTTCTCGTGTAACATAAAAAGTCGTTTAAGAAACGTAGCTTGGTTGTTTTTGAGAATGTTTCAGTAACAGTCCTGTGTCTGGGAGTTGACTTTTGATGAATGGGTGGAACCTAATCAGACGAACGAACATGATGTTACAATAACGAATAGCATTGAGAGTGTGTATAATATTATCTGAAACCTTTGCTTAGCTCAGCGCGGCGTCGGCGCAGCAAGTCTTCTTCTCCCATACTGCGCTGTCTGACGTCATCACACAAGTAATATTCTTTCCAGCCATATCGTCTTTCACACAATCCATCCATAATTTCTTTGGTCGTCCCCTACCTCTATATTCATCCACGTCCATGCTCAAGACCTTCCTCACAATATGGTCCTCATTCCTTGGCATAACATGCCCATACCATGACTGCCGGCTTCCACATAACTTCTCGGCTATCGCAGGCACTTTCAAACTTCCTCTTATGTACTCAATTGCTTATTTATATATATAGATCAAAACTTATAAAGCTCGAACGTGTGAACGTGCTAAAAAATAGTGGCCAACAGTTGGCTACAAAGTACACGCACACTAGTAACGTAGTATGACATTTGGCTAGTGTCAAGCGTGGCTGTCACGCACACCAAGATAATAAAGTTGGCTCTTTTGTTTTAGATCTTTTGTAGTACGACATTCTATGGTCTGAAATGGTTAAGTAACTCTATATAATAGCATTGAAGTTAAAAAATAAGCATATAAAAATTGTAGAATTAGCATTCGTTGATTTTCATACATAATTTATAAACGTGCGAATTCTGAGCTATTTCAATTCGGCATTATAATTTCATCCTTTACCACATTCACGTAAATATTCCCAAAAAAATATATCGGATATATTCGCTTTGAGTAGACAAGATGTATACATAATAGGCTCAATATTGTTCCATCCGATATTTTATAAGTATATTTCCAATAAGGAGGGAAAATGAAATTGGTGTCGTATATTGTGAGGCATTGAAGTGGAGCTTGAATTTTTTCGCCACTTTTTATGTCATTTTGCTTTCCTTTTTTATCTGTAGATAACTATAATCTGTATTATCAAATTTCGTTTATATTTTTACCGTTTTTATAAGTTGCTTAGAATACATTACGCGCTTTTGCTTGATGACTTTTATCCATAATAATTTGCGTAAACAAATGGCAAATACGTCACAGTTATCGATTTTGAACCAAATTGTCAAAGCCCTACCACAATACTTGGTGGTAGGGCTTTGTGCAAGCCCGTCTGGGTAGGTACCACCCACTCATCATATATTCTACCTTGGTATTGTTGTGTTGGTTTGAATAGTGAGTGAGCTAGTGTAACTCCAAGCACAAGGGACGTAACATCACAAGTTGGTGGTGGAGTGTTGCTATGAGGACTGATTAATGTGTTTGACGACCTCCGTGGTCGAGTAGTGTTTACACCGGTTTTCATGGGTACACCACTCCGGATTCGATTCCCGGCCGAGTCGATGTAGAAAAAGTTCATTAGTTTTCTATATTGTCTTGGGTCTGGGTGTATGTGGTACCGTCGTTACTTCTGATTTTCCACAACACAAATGCTTTAGCTACTTACATTGGGATCAGAGTGATTTATGTGATATTGTCCGATATTTATTATTATTATTATTATATTTCTTATAGTACCAATGTCTATGGTCAGTCTGTCTGCCTATATGAAATAAAACAATAATGTCGATGAACGTAAATTATTCTTCCTAAAAGAATATCATATTTAAGTTTCACGTTACCTAGCACGGAACCCAAAAGTATCGCGTTAGCATTCACTATGGCACCCCGGGGTCCCGTTAAACCTATCCTATCCGATGATTCATTATATAATTATACATAAGTTTACAATTTCACTTTACAAGTGAATAATTTTCTAGATAAATAAAGGTAATAAATACGCTTAAAACAAATGTATATTTGTTTTGGATAGTTTAAGCAAAATCAAAATCAGAATATACTTTATTCGATTAGACTTTTACAAGCTCTTTTGAATTCGGAATGTAGATTCGACCGAGAAGAATCGGCACCGAAAGAAACTCAGTAGTTACTCTTTTTCAACATTTAAATTAACATACAAAGTTATAAAGTTATGTTAGCCAAATGCAATTACATATATGTTTATAACACGCCTTTCTATAAACTATGTAATCCTCTATTGAACAATATATATATATATATATTTATATTTATTAATGTATTTTTCACAAATTATTTGAATTTATGAATCTATTAGTATATGTTGACTTGGTGGTACTTTGTGCAAGCCCAGTCTGGGTAGGAACCACCCATTCATCAGATCCTATTGCTAAACAGGAGTACTTATTGATGTTTTCCAGTTTGAAAGGTGAGTGAGTCAGTGTAACTACATACGTAACAGTAAGTAAAACTTCATAACGACTAGAGTTTATTTAGACGTTAAAGCGCATCAAACAAACAAACTTACATTTTCGTATATTATTAGAATTTAGCTTCTTCCAAAACGTATGCTGGTTCCATTTTATTTTGTTTCGAAGTCAGTCACTATTTTATAAAATAAAAGAGTTAGGAAAATCGTTACATTAAAGGAACTTCCGGTCCGCGTGTTTGTAAAAAGTTAAACGAATAAAGTTCCATCCGAACTAAGGAATTGATTTCTTCCGATACCTACTTACTTAAGTTACAAGAAACAGCGGGAACAACAAACAACTTTTAAGAATTTATTACAATTTTTTTTGTCATTTCGACTGTACTATGTGATGAAGACAACGATATTGAATCTGTTTTTATTTTACAAAAGAGAGCAATCCGGTTTATTTATAATCTTGGAGCTAGAGACTCCCTTCGGGATGTTTTTAACAAAGTAGGGAAATACTCCCTGTTGCGTCATAATTTATATTTACAACAATATTATGTATATTCAAATGAACATTGATCACTTTGATAAAATCAGTGATAAATAATTTATGTGTGCACAAGAAGTAAGGATAAGCTTATAACGCCAAGCTTCCGACTCCGCAAAGTCAATAAATCCTTCTTTGGGCAAAGTATCCGTTTCTATGATAAAATTCCGCAGACATTTTTAACTTTGCCGTTTCATAAATTGTAAAAAAATAATATCATTTGTAAAAAATACATTCGTAAAGAAGGCATATTATTCGATACAAGATTATATAGATGATAAAAAAGCGTGGAGTTAATGCTTGTTGACTTCCAGGCAGGATATATTACATACATATATAATTTTATTTAACTAACATGACTGTATTTTTAGATGTTGAAAAAGAATAACAACTGAGTTTATTGCCGGTTCTTCTCGTTAGAATCTACATTCCGAACCGGTGGCAGCTTGACTTAATATATGTAGTTTGTTAAATGACGATTCAAAAATGCTTGTATAATCCTACTTGAATAAAGTATATTTTGATTTGAAGCTGTTCGACAGGCTGTATGTATTAGTGAGTTTCTTTTCAGTTCTTCTCGGTAGAATCTATATTCCGAATCGGTGGTAGCATAACGCCTTTTCCGTTCGTAACGTTTTCTGCAAGTTCGCTCTACTGTAAGCCGCCTAAAAAAACCACGGTCGAAAATAAATTTAAACAGTAACTGCTTCATTAAAACAAAAACATTATAAAAAGTATATTACTTTATACTGAATGTTTTTGTATGAATTTTATTCCATCTGTTTATGACTCTCATGAACTGAACCACACGTAACCCGTATTGTCTGGTAAATTCTAGTTTGAGCGAGTTATGAGGTGACTTTGGTATTCATAAGAATCTCCTTTGAAATGAATACACAAATATGGACACCATTATTCATTGTCTTGTATATTTTAATGGAAAATTAACACATCTATTGAAATATAAGGAGGATTTTCAGTATATTTATTTAAAATGTACCTTTTATACATTGTCCAGTGGTGGTAAGCCTTTGTTCAAACACCCGACTGGGTAGGTATCACTCATCACATAACTTCAAACAGCTTTACCTGAAAGTGCTGTGTTCCGATTTAAAATCCCTCCTCTCCCTTTAAGGAGAAGTTTTGGAGCATATTCCATCACGCTACTCCAATGCGGGTTGGTGGATACACATGTCACAGAATTTCGTTGAAATTGGACACGTGAAAGTTTTCTCACGATGTTTTCCTTCACCGCCGAGCACGAGATGAATTATAAACACAAATTAAGCACATGGAAAATTCAGTGGTGCCTGCCTGGGTTTGAACTCGCAATCATCGGTTAAGATGCACACGTTCTACACTCGCGTTCACCACTAGGCCATCACGGCTGTCAGAATAATAGGTCAATATAATTACATAATATCATAATAACTATTTTTTTGTGTAAATAAATTGTTATATTCTTTACTAGCTTCCACCCGCAGCGTCGCCCGTGCGTGAAGTCAGGTGGTAGACATCCTATGTATTTTTTATACCTGTGCAATGTTTCATGAAGATCAGTTGAGTTGAGTTGAGAGTTACGTTACGTAATAAATAAATAATATAATTTTAATACTTATAATGTTATCTATGATTTAAGTAGGTAACGTTACATCTTTTTTATGATATGGGTAGGGGGAAGGGTAAATGGGATACCTGTGGTCATCATTGCCCATAGATACCAGCGCAGTAAGAAATATTAATCATTCCTTATATCACAAATGCGCCACCAATCTTAGGAACTAAGATATTATGTCCCTTGTGCCTGTAGTTACATTGTCTCGCTCGCCCTTCAAACGGGAACACAACAGTACTAAGTACTGCTGCTTGGCGGTAGAATATATGATGACTAGGTGGTACCTACCCAGATGGGCTAGGTGCTAGTTGTAAACATACCACTGCTGTACAGATACGTTTCCTCGACGTCAGAGTTTCACCAGACACATGCGTAAATTCCTCACGTTAAACACAAATATTTAAGCACAGATGCACTATTACGGTAAAGTTTCAAGTGTCTTATCTGATGGACGTCTAGTATAAATATCATCATAGTGATAAAACAGTCGACTGCAATCATGGTTGTTTAACTTTTCACGTTTCGTAAAGTCTTCAAAAAATGCGATTCAAAATTAAAAGGTTTATCAAGTGTAACATGTATCAATTTTAGTCTATAGTAATATTATGTATGAAAGCGAAAGAAACTCTATCTGTCTGTCTGTCTGTTACTCTGAGGACAAAATATTGAACCAAATTTGATGAAGTTATCAAGCAAGCCTTATAATAGAAGCAATCTAATTTTTAAATCTAAAACCTGTCGATCAACGCCTAAAATTCTAGCAAAGTCGAGGGCGACCCCTAGTATGTTATAATTTGTTTTCATTTCATACTCGGATTTAGAAACCCTCTCGTAAAATAATAACACTGTATATGTTCGTACCTAAATATTTAAATATCGCATCGAATTTTCAGATCTGATATGTCGTAAAAGCGTTCCAAATAAACTGCGAAATCTTTTGGTAAACTTTTCTAGCAGTAAACAGTGGTTTGAATTTCATTTCGACTAAAATTTTCTTGAAGTTCACTCGAGCGTTGCTCGTATTTTATTATATTCACAAATATTACTAGAGATCAAAAATATTAAGAAGGTTTTTGATAAAATAAATAAACCGTAATGTGAAAAAAAAATTAACTTTGTTATACAACATTTTCAACTAGGGTCTATCTAATCAACGACTAGAAAGCCTTATAAAATGAACATTCGAAAACGTTTCGTATTGCTTACGAATCGTAAAATTATCCTAAAGGGGTAATTAACACGTAGACATTTAAAAGCTACGGGCCAACGATATAAAAATTGAAGACACTAATGTTAAAAAAAAAATTATAAAACGCCTACTAACGAGACTTCAATAAGCCGCAATGACCGTATCATAAAATATATGTTATATATTATATGCAGAGCTTGAAATAAGGTTATATATACATGAATATATTTTAAATACGCCACTTAGCTCAGCAAGCGGAACGCTACATCTAACGCTGCGAGACTAATGACAACCTCGAGCTTTTAACCCCCATTATAAAGCTACATTCGACTGCCGCTGTGACACTTCACATGTAGAGAACGCTCCAAGTTTCAACTTTACAGGAACACTCGACGCGACTACTTACCGTTTCATTCTTAGAATTTGACCTCGAGGTGCGAAACTCGGAATAATTATGCTGTCAGTACTTATTATCAACTAATATGGGTCAGCGGACAAAAGTACCTGGATTATAATTGAAGACATCAGATTCAAACCTTGGAAAGAATACCAGTACTTTAAATATAGCGTGCCTGTGGGAAAAAGTTATTGAGTCTTGAGCCTTATGTATTTACTAATCCATAATTATATATTTACGTATTGATTTTTATAGTTGTATATGTATTGTGTATTCAGTAATATATACTATACACAATTTATAATATATGATCTTACCCCGTCAAACGTGTATTTTACAACCAGTCCTCTGCTCATAGGTTGCGTGGAAGAGATCGCTGCTTTAGTGATTAAGCCGCCTGTTGCATCTATTTCAAATTTTGTTATTCCAAATATCAAATTTACCAAAAAATATTGGTGTGCAATAAAGAATAAATATATATAACTCGCAGTGGAGCACATAAAATAACCCACGAATCTCCTCAAACGAGGTGAGCCTTGTGATAAGTGGTTGCCTAAACTTCAATAGCGAAGATTACGGGTTACGGGATTGCAGGAACACATTAAAGCCGAAACTCGAAAAAGGAATTAAGATTAATAATCGTGATTATCAATGTTATTATTTTAATTGCTAGGCGATTTGCTAACAGATCTGTTACAGTACATTACAAACATTTCTTGAACACTATAAGATTTTAAATTAACATGGTTATTTTTATTACTAACAGTATTTAAAACGGGATATTTACCATGTTTTTTATTTTTTATTTAATGGAGCTCGATATTTCGACATTATCTACGAATGTCTTGTTCACTGAGTCTCGTAAATATCCCGTTTTAAATACTGTTAGTAATTTCTTGAACACGTCTTAATTAATAATAAAATACAATATAACAATAGTATATTATACTGAACTAAGATGGATCAGTAGTTGGGTCGCAGTATCTTTACCGATGTCAATTTTTCTTGATAAAACCAACAATCCGAACATATACGAACTGGAAGAAAGCATATTTTGTTTTTGAATTAAGCGCAGGAAATTCAATTACTTGCATAGTTTGAATCCGCAGTCATTCATGCGTTGCAACCACTAAGCCATCGGTATCATCTGTTTTATATGAAATGACGAATGTATCACAGGCTACGTCTCGTTAAGCAAACTGGTTCAGTATCAAGTAAATCGTATTAAGAGGTTATACTAAGTTTTATCAGCGGTACAATAGACAAAGCCTCTGTGAGCTTTTATAAAATGAATTTGCTTTGTACTAAACATAAATAACTTGTGGATAAATTTTGAAAATGGTTCATCTTTTCATTTAGACTTTCCTAGTTATTATGTCTACCTTTTAAATAGATAGTTATTCTTCCTATAGACATACAAAAAAGCACCTTATTTCTATGCGATTAGGTTCATATTGCGATTTAGCTTTGTAATGTCGATAATAATGGGACTTTTAGACAGCGCTGACGTTGAGTGCAACACTAATGCAGGTTATACAGTATGTCCAAAAAAACGTACGTTTTAATAGAGATCATATTGTAATTTCTATCTAAAATACCAATTAACCAATGCTGTAGTTAATTTGAAGTCTAAATAAAATTATATTGTGTACTAGTTTCCGCCTGCAGCGCCGCCCCCGTGTAAAGTCAGGTGATAGGTATTCTATGTCTCTTTTTGTACTTCAGAAATCTATGAAATATTTCTTGATTATCGCTTGAGTAGCTAAGCGTTACAAATAATATCACTTTTGTATTTATAATATTAGTTAAGATTTAAGCATGTTCATATTTTTTTTATAATATAGTTAGGCAGACAGTTAAATGACCGGTCTGATGGTAAGTGGTCACCGATGTCCATAAACATTGGCGCTGAAAAAAATACTAACCATTCCTTACATCGCCAATACACCACTAACCTTGGTGGCTAAGTTGTGCCTGTAGTTACACTGGCTCACTACCCATCCAAACTGGAATACGACTATACTAAATATTCCTGTGCGGCGGCAGAATATCTGATGAGTGGGTGGTATCAACCCAATCGGGCTCGCATGAAGTATACAAGTAAATCAAGTAAATCCATCCATACCTTTCTGACCTACGAAGCCACAGACAAACATAGATATAAAAGTTATAACAAATAGTTTTTCTGCTAAGTTAACTTGCAATCTTTAACGATTTAATAGATTTTATTGAACTCTATAATTCTAAACTACGTAATATCTTAACTTTATTAGGTACGTTAGTTAAATTACACTTCTATTAATTTAAGCAATAATTAATGCCCATTAAAGTTAATGGCGCCGTAAACAAATTTAAATAACAATAAACCGTTGGTTTTTTTGGTGATTAAAACTTAAGAGTCACTTATTCTCTCTTACCAAAGAGAAGTAAAGTAAGCCATTTACCAGTCTTAATAAATATAATAATATTTCTAAAAAATATATATATTTCGTAACAAATTTATTTTTAAATTTTAAATATTTAGGATGAACGATATAATACCTTTGACTATTAACAATGTCTCTCCATTAATACGATAGCAATATGGAGCGTGATATTATTTATAATGGAGGTTGGCTAAAAGCAAGCCCACGTCCGTTCATTTAGCTGCTATTTAGGTGAATTATCAGTTGGATCCATAAACACATAACTTCATTTATGTGTTACAGTAAAACTTTACAATATTCAACGTTTAAATTTATGTGTTTTTGGTTATCTAGATATTGGATTATGAAATATAAGCATACTAAACATCGATCGTACCATAGGTGAATGGTTACAAGCTGATTCTCTGTCTGTAATTCTCTATCTCTTTCTGACATAAATATTTTGACAATCGAAAAAAGAAGACAAATTATTATTAACAATACAATATTTATTACCTTAACAAACCAATATTAATTGAATTATATCAATACTACACAGAAATAATTGGTATTAACTCTATATCTAAAATTTGTCCGGAGTGAGTGCATTGTATTAATATATGGAGTTAATTTTTTATATAGGTAGGCGGACGTGCCTATAGCCCCGCTGGTGATAAGTGCTCACCATCGTCCATAGACACTGAGATAAGATATCCTTAAAATACCAATGCGCCTCCAGCCTTGTGAGCTAAGATGTCATGTTCCTTTGGACTATAGTTACACTGACTCACTTACCATTAAACTGAGACACGATTATTTTGAGTATTGCTATTTGGGATGTAAAATGATGAATGATTAGGTACTGCGTAGGCTTACACTAAGTCCTGTCAGTTCCCTAGAGTCTATGACATAATATCTAGAAGAAAATAATAATTTATCAAAACACGACTCAACCACAGAATAGCTCCATTTATTTCCAGTTAGGTTTTTGTAACTGGGACTCCTTTTCCGCTATAATATTGCATTGGTTCAGATTTTTTAGTGATGAGAATAATAAAAAAATTACACAGTTTCTTGATGACGTCATAATTCAACATAACTTATCCATAAAATAAAACTGTTAAGTTACTAAATTATAGAGACAAATATCAAACAATTTTAAAGTGAAAGTAAAAATTTTCAAAATAGAACCTTTAAACGGTCTGATTGATTGAAAAAATCTACCACCGGCTCGGAAATAAACACCTCGAACCTGAGAAGAATCGTCGTAAGAAAATCAGCGGGGATTTTTATCCTATTATTCATAATTGCGCGATGGAAACCACTGGATTGAATTTGGATGATAAACTTTATTACCAGACTACAAAAGAGATTTTGTATCACGATATCAAAGGAAATTAAATCATTGGTCAACCTCATCTTAACCCAAGTATAAATTAACCAAAGGCGATTCAATAATGGCAATTATTCCTGAGTATTTTAACCATAATTAACACGCGAATGATACCGATAGTTCAAGGTCAATCAAGCATCGTTGAATTCTCTAATGTTTATTATGGAAAAATCATGAGAAAACTAACATATGTATTTCTTATGGAATTGGTGGACGGGCAGATAGTTAGGAAGATACAAAGGAAAGCTGCTTGGCAGTAAATAGTTGGGAAACCTACCCAAGTGAACTTGCACAAACCACTAACAAGCTATTAATGAAAATCTTCCATCCATGTATCCACCACGCATTGGAAGAACGTGTTGGAATAAACTCCAATCGTTTTCAACGTGAAGCCGAGCGGCAACCAAGTTCTCATCAGCTCAATATAAATTCATTACACTTGGTCTGACATTAATAAAAGCTTGTTATTAATCATTTAAAAAAAATAATAATTATATATCACGTGCATTCATTTACAATAAATTTTTATATATTCGTAAAATTAACCTTTAATTGTATAATGCAAGCGCACATTCCAAAGTTAACAGGCCAGGAAGAGCACATCGAAGAGACAAAACAAGATCACCAAAACAAATTAACTAAGAACGGGGAATTTATTCGAAGTGGTCTGTCGCTGATTTGAGTTTCCGTGTGTGACGTTAAATTGCAGCTAGTCTATAATGATTCTCGTTGTGACCGATTGTGGCCACGGCGGACAATCTCATAGGAGACCAGCTAACTAAGCAGGACATGTGTCCTGCTTAGTTAGCTGGTATATACTTCACAAGTGTGTGAGCAAACACAGATGCACTCTCTTTTTTATGATATAGGTTGGCAGACAGAACCACCTAATGGTAAGCAGCGTGGCATGAAATAATAACCATACCTTACATCACCAATACGCCAGAAACCTTGGGAGGTAAGACATTATGTCCCTTGTGCCTGTTACACTGGCTCACTCACCCTTCAAACCGTAACACAACAATACTAAGTATTGCAGCTCGGCGGTAGAATAAATAACGTGGGTGGTACCTACCCAGACGGGCTTGCACAAAGCCGTACCACCGTAATTGGTTCATAAGGTAATATTTCCTACTTTTTGTTGATTTTGTTTACCGGGCAATACAAACTAATATAACTGCTTGTATTGACTCAAGAACAACATATAAAAATCTTATATAAAAAGTGATCGTATCAGCGGGAAATTCGATCGGTACGATCTCACCCTATCGCCGATCTTGCCTCAACTGACCGTAGCTTTGAACAGGACCATTGAATGGCGTATCGACCACTCTCCAATAATTCTACTTCTTTGAATTGTACTAATAATAATATTTTATTTATACCCAAGAAACTCATGAACACAATTTGATTACAGTATTTTCTAAATCTAGAGTTTTTACATTAGCAATAATGTTTACATATAATAATAAAAAAAAAGAAAAATAAAAAGCAAAATGAAATAATTAAATATAGTATGTGTTTGTGTGTGTATGTATGTGTGTTTGTGTGTTGTATGGATTTATAATTATATATTATATATGATTAATTTGATTTATTTCAAAAGATTTTCAGTTTAATTAAAAATATATTTTATAAATAATTTATTATATATATACATATCAATGTTTCTCAAACTTTATAAATGCGCAACCCTTTACGAATCAAAAAATCTGACAATGGCTTCGTCAAGGCCATAATAAAATCATATCAGAAATTTTAAATTCTTCGTATTTATTTCGTTATTAAATCATTGACATAAATTATTATAAGCGTGGGTTTAGTATTTGTTTATTAGACAAACAGTCTACAAAAGTGTCTGCTCAGTATACTCGAACAATGTATATTTAAATTTGAATGAATTGAAGTGGTTAGTAAACCTATGCAATTACTGGCACAAACCTGACCTGTCCTGGACCTGTTTAAAGCCCTACCAAGAATAATATTTGAATATTCAAATAACAGTCATATGTTCAAGATAGATAGAAGTCTATTGACTAACGGGACTAACGACACGCGAGACACGTTTATCGCCTTAGATATCTTTCCAGATTTATATATTATTAAAAAATAGAAGTAGGAAAAAATTTAAAAATATAAACAAAACGCAACTAATCTCTTATAATTATTCAGAACAAAAATTTAAACATTAATACTATTTCTAATCTTACAATTTCTAAAGCCAACACAAGTGTTCAATTAATTAGAGCAATTGTTACGAATATTGAAACTAGTATAATGCAGTGATAGAATTAAAAGGACCACGAATATTACAAAAGCAACTATCTAACGATCACCTCTCACAAAGGCCCGCACAAAAGTGTGCCCGAGAATGTCGTGCATGTGGGGGTAAAAATTATCGCAAATAGTCACCCCTATCACCTCCTAACGGGAATGTTTATACAGGCATGTTTTCTAGAAAATTATCTATTAATATATATATATATTGATAGAGATATGGTGTTACATTTTTTACATTACATTAGCAGCCTATAAATTTCCCACTGCTGTGCTAAGGCCTCCTCTGCCTTTTGAGGAGAAGGTTTGGAGCATATTCCAGCACGCTGCTCCAATGCGGGTTGGTGGATACACATGTGGCAGAATTTCGTTGAAATTAGACACATGCAGGTTTCCTCACGATGTTTTCCTTCACCGCCGAGCACGAGATGAATAATATACACAAATTAAGCACATGCACAGCATGAAAATTCAGTGATGCTGTCTGGGTTTGAACCCGAAATCATCGGTTAAGATGCACGCGTTCTAACCACTGGGCCATCTCGGCTCACTGATGTTAATTGTTGACATAATTATAATCCAAATGTAAACAATTATTGATGATAGGGTTGTGCAAGCCCATTTGGGTAGGTACAAATCACTTTTCATATATTTACTACCGCTAAACAGCAATATTGTTGTGTTCTAGTTTGAAAGAGTGAGCCAGTGTAACTCCCAAGTTTAGTGTATTGACGATGTAAGGATAGATAATATTTTAACAGTGTCTATGAACGATAGTTATCACTTATTAGGCTGTTTGCCAGTCTGCTAATCAATATTTAAAAAAAAAAAAAACCGAACACTGAAAAACACGTACAGAAAATTTAAACGATTACTTAAATTAAGGGACTGTCTGGAAAGGATACGTCAAGAGTTTGTACTACACATGTACTGAATATCGATATCGATGAGGTTAGTTAGAGCTTACTCAGTAAAGCACGCACGTACGTAATAGCCGTATTCCCCAGACGTGTCATCAGTCAACAGAGCACTTATCTTGACTTAACTTAAGTCGATGTATAACTAAAGTCAAACAGTGTTTACCATCGTAAATTAGAAGCATATAGAATTATTATTATATATGCTTTGTTGGTCTCATACTCTGATAAAGTGATTTAAAAGTTCTGGGTTCAAACCCCTGGTCGGTTCGATAAATTTATGCTTATCTGTCGAAAAATTCTCAGCAACAATCTGGAGTCTGAAAGTTAGAAACGCTGATGCTCGCACAATTACGTGGAACATGCTTTCGCCAGCGGTTTTTCCGATCATATACGACTTGGGAACCTTCAAGAAAAGAGCCTTCACTTTCCTTAAAGGCCAGCGATGATTTTCAGAAGCGGTGGTAGTCACTTTCCATCAGATGAGACTTCGCTCATTTGTCAGCTATTCCATAAAAAAACCCTATTTCTAACTCCAAGGAATTCAAAGGCAAATACTGTTAATATAAATAAATATATCGGTTATTCAAACACGTCTGTAGTTTAGGAATAAAAAGCGGTTTTCGTCAGTAAGATATATTTTTTACGAGTATTTCTTTGTTTAACCATAAAGTCGAGATTTCGATGATACTTATAGTCGCTGACTCAACCAGTTTTTACTATTACAACATGTGCTGCGGAAAAACTATAGTAAGCTTTGGGTTTTAGTGCAAATGTCGTTTTGTTTTATATATTTGAGCTGATACAGTACAGTGAACACGTTAATTTTAACCAATGTTTGCAGATTCTAAGCACCATTAATTTTTTTGCTTAATTTGTATTTATAGTTTATCTCATGCTCAAACATAGTGCGAAAACGGAAAATAACGGTTGAAGAGAAACTGTTAATTATCAATCGGAGCCGAGATGGCCCCGAGTGGTTAGAACGTGTGCATCTTAACCGATGATTGCGGGTTCAAACCCAGGCTAGCACCACTGAAATTCCATGTGCTTAATTTCTGTTTATAATTCATCTCGTCCTCTGCAGTGAAGGAAAACCTCGTGAGTAAACCTGCATATGTCTAATTTCAACGAAATTCTACCACATGTGAATCCCACATTGGAGCAGCGTGGTGGAATATGCTCCTAACCTTCTCCTCAAAGGGAGAAGCGGCAAAAAACTCAGTAGTTACTCTTTTACAACATTTCACAAAAATACAGTCATGTTAGTTAAATACAATTATATATGTATATAATATATCCTGCCTGGAAGTCAACAAGCATTAACTCCACGCTTTTTTATCATCTGTATAATCTTGTATGGAATAATATGCCTTCTATACCAATGTATTTTTTACAAATGATTTGAATTTATGAAACGGCAAAGTTAATAATGTCTGCGGAACTTTATTATAGAAACAGTTACCTTGCGCTTAATATCAAGGAGATTAGCCAACTACGCAATTATTGTAGTGCACAAGTCTGTGCGCTAACACAGGTGTACTCTGTATTCCCGCACTCTCATAATCTGATGAGACGGAAACCCTAACAAAGAAAAAATCAGGGGCAGGACCAACTTTACATACTCCTTGCTGCTACTGTGAATTTTTCGACTGGAAAATCCAATAACAAGATTTGACAGGACCTGGGGATCTGCGACCTAGGTAGACCAAAGTGACAATTACCTTATCATTACGTCAAAAACACTTTTTCAAATGAAAACGTAACGTTTATTCGTTTTATATATAATGTTATTTTACCTTTTAGAGTCTTGTTGGTTGGTGGTAGTCTAAACTCAATAGCTAAAGTTTATCAACAAAACCAGTACGATATAACTTATATCGCTCGTATTTTAATCGTATAAGTAGCTTATGAAATTGATATTAAACCCTGAGGTCATTTAATAAGCATTCAGATTAAAAATATTTAATATGCTTCGAGTTATTGCAGCGCGAGTCCTTCTTAATATTAATAATGAAGCCACACTAGTTTCCTAACTGTTTTTACGACATAGAATTACTCAGTAGGTTGCTTGAACTTTGTGCCCGCCTGGGTAGGTACCAGCCGCTCATCATATACTCGACCGCCAATCAATAAGATAATATCCAATAATATTTAATATTGTTGAGCTCCGGTTTGAAGGTTGAGTGAGCCAGTGTAAGTGCAGACGCAAGGGAGATATCCACTTAGTGTATATTAGCGGTTCATTGGTGTTTTGATTAATCTCTACTAATATTATAAATGCGGAAGTAACTCTGTCTGTCTGTTGCTCATGACAGAACCGAACTGGCAGGAACTGGATGCGAGTTGTCGAAGAAAGACCACAGTGGCGTGCATTTGGAGAGGCTTGTGTCCAGCAGTGGACGAATATGGGCTGATGATGTTGATGAACGGATCGAAATCTGTACATGGAAGATATTTGAGATAAAATATTTCTCGGGATATTTATTAACGCAATAGATCACATAAATATGATCTTTAGATTTTTTTTTTGTTGTAAATATACTATAAATCTATATATGTTCGACGAAGATTATTTTTTTTATACCCCGGTTCCTTCTCATTCCAAAAAAATTTCCGTCAATATTTAGCTATCAAAAAAATATCATAATCTGTCCATCCATTTGAGAACCACAATGACGCAAAGATACAGACAGATATGTCCACCATATAACACCCCTATTCTATTAACAAAGTCTTGTGAACGGAGTGAGCACCAGCTAGCTAAATAATAAAATCTAAGTGAACTTCTATTTTGCTGACGATACCACCTCGGTTCACGTTCAAAGTGCACAATATCTTCATGCAACATAAAACTATATAAAAACCAGTTTATACGAAAACTGCATCATCATACAAGTAGCAATTTGAAATTCAAATTCACTTATTGAATCAGCTGAAGGAAGCACTTCGTAGTGAAAGAAGGCGTTGCTTGAAGTTACCGCTTTCAAAGCGAAATTCAATAAAATTAATGGCAATAATGAAAGTGTACAATGAACTACTTATATTAATAAATTTTATTGAAATATAAATTTATTTCGATATTTTATTCGATTCAATTTGCGTTTAATAAAAATGAATTCGATTTTAAGAGATTTCGATAATTTTAAAGTTGTATACAGTTATTATAAAAAATTATAACTAAATAACGTTCCCCGTAAATATTCCACAGTTCGTTAAAGGGTCTATGTTGTAAATAATAATAATAAATATATATTGGACAACATCACATACATTACTCTGATCCCAATGTAAGTAGCTAAATCACTTGTGTTATGGAAAATCAGAAGTAACGACGGTACCACATACACCCAGCCCAAGACAACATAGAAAACTAGTAAAATTTTTCTACATCGACTCGGCCGGGAATCGAGCCCGGGACCTCGGAGTGGCGTACCCATGAAAAACGGTGTACACACTACTCGACCACGGAGGTCGTCTTAACTTTCAAGGGAAAAAAACATATTCGGTCGTTTAGTTGATAACGCGTTGATATAAGTTTACTCGTAGTTCTAATATTGCTAGGGCCTAGATCGAATTTATTCCTAATCCAGATTATCAATGTTCTCACGACTTAAGTCTCATTTTTTTATATGGGACATTGACTACCTTAATTATAAAATATAAAGGATACACGCGTCAAAATAGCGTATCACTGAAAGTCGACTTACAACGTTTCACGAGAGATACAGTTCAGGTTTCGCTAAGAGAATCGGAATTACGATTAAACGGGAAAATCCCTGCGTCATTCCGTGCAGAAATGATTTGAACAGTAGCTTATTTAGATGTACAATGTCAATTCTATGTTATTTATATATTGGCTGGGTACTTTGCGCATATTTTTACATCAAACATTACATAAATAAAAATAATCAGCCTGTAAATTTCCCACTGCTGGGCTAAGGCCTCCTCTTCCGTTGAGGAGAAGGTATGGAGCATATTCCACCACGCTGCTCCAATGCGGGTTAGTGGAATACACATGTGGCAGAATTTCGTTGAAATTAGACACATGCAGGTTTCCTCACGATGTTTTCCTTCACCGCCGAGCACGAGATGAATTATAAACAAATTAAGCACATGTAAATTCAGTGGTGCCTGCCTGGGTTTGAACCCGAACTCATCGGTTAAGATGCACGCGTTCTAACCACTGGGCCATCTCGGCTCAAACATTAATACTTAGTATTTAGGAGTTCTGGTGAATGAGCCAATGTAACTAGAGGCACAGGGGACATACAATTTCAGACGCAAAAATTTAATTCGCATATCAGGGATAGTAGTAAATATTATCTCCAGTTACTTAGGTTTGGTGATCACATCATCATTTGCCACTTTGTGTTAGGTAGATTTTATAAAAAAAAAAAAGTCAAATAAATAAAGACAAAGACGTTACACGTTATGCCAACAAGACTTAATTTTCCTTTGTAATGTAACGAGACTATTTGTCACCTAAATTGGGAACACAACCTTAGACCTCACGTAATATATTAAGAGGCTATTATAGTCTAGACATCATTGTTTGAGGCTGAATTTACTGTTAAAATAATTTACGTTATCATTATAATTATGCTTTCTCTGTTACGATAATAATTTTAAGGCTTTATTGTACTAATATTATATGTAGCTGAAAGGGGAGCTCAGTTGTTTATATATAATATAATGTATGATAAGGCCGTAAACAGTTATATTATGACTCTATGATTCGTTTGCATTTAATTCTGCAATGTAACAAGACGATTCATAAGTGCTTTTATGAGCCTTTTTTTAGTTTTACGCGGAGGAAATGCATTTATGCATGCCGCCCGATCGGCGGACCGGGACGGGTATGTGGGACTCACCGGGGCTTATTGCCCCATACCGGGGTCTAGTGCCCCGTATCGGGGCCTAGTGCCCCATCCTACCTACTAAAACCTCCTCGATTTTCCACCACGTCGCCTAATGGTAAGGCTACGTGAACGCTAGTGGCTTACAACCGCGGCTACCCACCAGCTGCAGCCGCCATAAGGCGACTGAATACATGAATTATATAATAATTATATAATGATTAAGTATATTTTGATTTTGATTGATTTTGAGTATTGATTAAATATTCTATTTAATTGCGAAAACCCTTTATGTTAAATTATACGTCAATGTTTTGATATAGTTAGATTTGTATGTAAGGTTGAACATCGATTAAATCGAGCTAATTTATCGAGTTCATAAATCGAATAGTTTTTATTTTTTTTTATTAATTCGCTCGAGTTAAAAGTTCAATGGTTTTTAGTTCAAATTGGAAAAATATACGAATGAATTCAACAACATTTGATATTTACAAAAGTAAAAAAAAAATATGTTGAGCTAATTTTAGACGTTAGATATTTCAGAGTTAATGATAGGTTCATAGGAATTACTTTTAGTACTTTCATTGATTGAACACTTATGTTTGCCGAAATTTATTGGCGTGGCCAATTGCGTTTTGTAATTTACATACAAAATAAAAATTGAAACATAAAAAAGTAACATTTTTAAAGGCACGTACAGCATTATCATATAAGAGGTACATTAATTACATTAACAGCCTGTAAATTTCCCAAAGCTGGGCTAAGGCATCCTCTCCCTTTAAGGAGAAGGTTTTTGGAGCATATTCCACCACATTAAGCACATGAAAATTCAGTGGTGCTTGCCTGGGTTTGAACCCGAAATCATCGGTTAAGATGCACGCGTTTTAACCACAGGGCCATCTTGGCTCATCAAAAATCTATTAATTTATTTTAAATATGAGCTACCTTTTTTTAATCATTGTTTTTAAGAAGCAATAATACCAAAGGTAAAAATACAAATGATGGGTTCTCACCAGTCGAGTATAATGTAATAGCTTACATCGGCCTACGTCACGACTCACGACGAACATTGGAATGTGCACGTGGAATATTACAACTTCTAACATTACAGAAGTGACTACAGTTAACACTTGTCATGTAACGTTATGTTGTCTGTGGTCTCGTCTGAAATAGCTAGAATAACTCCATCAATGATATATATACGAATGCTTGTACCAAACACTTGAAACATGCGTGTAATTCAATGCTCAAAGCAAATACTCCTCCGGTCAGTATCTGTACGCGAGCGTTCACACGGGAGTTTAAATAAACGTCGCGTAAAACACTCTCAGAGTTTTTTGAGCTAATGGTCTTTAAGCTGTTTAATCGAGCGTTTAAATAACCGCTTCGTGTTATTTTACTGTTCGTTACGGACTTCTTAACTTAGCTGAATTTGCAGCAATAATTATATTTGTCTAAACGTAATTACTAATTACTTACAGTACAGTACAGCACAGTACAGTATGTCTATGGGCAGTAGTGACCACCAGCCATCAGTTTCATTGCCAATCCGGCTACCAAACTGGCATAAAAAAACCCGGAAGTGTAACTCAACTATCTAACTCTGTGCTACCTACTGATAATTCCTTGACCGATATAAAACAATTATTTCTGGGTAGATACCACCTACTCATCAGATATTCTGCCCCCAAGCAGCAATATTTGGTATTGTTTTGTTCCGGTTTGAAGGATAAGTGAGCCAGTGGCACTCGCACACGTAACATCTCAGTTCTCAAGGTTGGTGGCGCATTGGCGAAGTAAGGATTAATATTTATAAAAGCGCCGATGTCCATGGGCGGTAGTGACCACTCAACATCAGGTGGCCCATTTGCCGGTCCTATATAAAAAAAAAGTTGATTTGTAATCGTGAGTATAGGCACGTGTATGTTTATGTGTTGTGTTTCGTGTATATAATAAAAAATTAATTACATATTTTCATAAAAAGGAAAATATTGAGAATTTATTAATTAAAAATATCTTCTTATCTTTCATACAAAAAAAAAACTATTAACATTTCAATCGTATAAATTAATATGATTTTGTCGTTTCGTTTCATTTTGATTATCAATTTGGTTGTAGCTTGCGATCATATTAAGTTTTAATTATATCGATGTGCAATGGGAAAACTCACATCGTATCTACACGCTACTGTGATCCACAAATCAAAATCAAAATATACTTTTATTCAAGTAGGCTTTAAATATACAAACTTTTTATAAAAGAAAATAGTAACTATGATAAGATTACTATTCTGCGATGTTCTTGAGTAAACTTAAAACTAATTGTTTGTGTGATTACTGTACTTTACTTTACTTTTCATAAAATTAAGTTATATATTTATCTGTGTATGTGTGTAAGAGCCGAAATGGCCCAGTGGTTAGAACGCGTGCATCTTAACCGATGATTTCGGATTCAAACCCAGGCAGGCACCACTGAATTTTCATGTGCTTAATTTGTGTTTATAATTCATCTCGTGCTCGGCGGTGAAGGAAAACATCGTGAGGAAACCTACATGTGTCTAATTTCAACGAAATTCTGCCACATGTGTATTCCACCAACCCGCATTGGAGCAGCGTGGTGGAATATGCTCCATACCTTCTCCTCAACGGGAGAGGAGGCCTTAGCCCAGCAGTGGGAAATTTACAGGCTGATTATGTTATTATGTTATGTATGTGTGTAATGAAAATGCCAGTGCTTTGTTAAAGGTTACGTTGCCCACACATTACTAATTCTACAACAACAGAAATTGAATAGAAGTAAGCCAGTGTAAAAATTACCACATCCGGTATATCGTTTTTATTTTCAATATAATTAATAATATTTCTAACAGTACTTACGTCGATAGGGACTGACTATCACAATTTCGTCTTTTACTATTGAAAATAAATCTCTACATAGTATAGAACAAAGTCGCTTCCCGCCGTCTGTACGTCTGTCTTATAAACTACGCAACGGATTTTAATGCGGTTTTTATCAATAAGCAAAGAAATTCAAGAAGAAGGTAATGAACTTGATAACATAAACCATGTGTATAGGTATGTTACAGTAGAGAAAAGGCAAAAATTTCTTTTCTAGGCGGAAAACACAACAATTTCACTTTTTATGTTTGTCCTTTAACGTGTTGTATATAGACCATCAATACACACGCGAGAAGTCTTAACGAGCAACCAGTATTATATATAGAGGTCTATGGAGGAGGAGGCTCAAAAAAACATTCAGCTTATACACTTAAATCACACAAACTTCAACATACATAATATATTTGAGAGTAAAATAAATTGCATATTTTTTTTATTGCGCCCTATAAGAAACCTAATCGAAACAGCAATTAAACTCAAATTTCGAACACGGAAATCGTAACAATTTCGAATTTCGAATGAAATACAAAAAGAGTATTCTATCAAATTCGAAATTGTTTAATTCGATTCGAAATTCGACAAATATCTGGTATCGAATTTAAATAATGCATCTCGACATAATCCCGTAAGTGAAGAGAATTAAATTTTAAAGCTGCCATTTTAATTCACACGGTTACTCGTCTGTACGTCGTTGATGCTGTTAGCTAAACTTCACCTTGTTATATTTTTAGTATTTTGTGCATTCTTAAATTAAACGTTTTACGTTGAGCTCATTTTTAGAGTACCGTATAACAATAGAAAAAAACCATCATAGAATAACTTAATTTGAGTCGTTTCAGATGGAACTTTATCTCGGTTGATGCAATATGTGATGCACTCTCGATGAAGTCAAAATTCAAATTAACGGTATACATATTTAGTATACTGCATATAATCTTTTCATAATAATTAAGGTAATATATAATACAATTTATTTCTTTAGTGGGGCAATGTATACGGTTCTACAACAGGATCCCAGAAAGCGTTCAAAATGCTTCTGTTGCCAAATTTAAAAAAATTGCTAAGGAACGCTTGAGTGCGAAAGGGTACTATACAATTAGTGAGTTTATGATTGATAGCACACCTTGGGAATGAAACGATCGCCTCCTGGCTATATCTAATCATATTCAATATATGTACTTAATTTGATTGACAAAAAAAAAAGACCCGCTGAGTTTCTTTCGCCGGTTCTTCTCAGGTCAGGGTGTTTCCTTTTCCGAATCGGTGGTAGTGTTTAATTTGACTACCAATAAGTAGGTATGATGCTTCTATATTGAATCAAGGAATTTGAGTTTGAGTTTGAGTTTATCATTAATATAATCTTTTTGACATTAACTTTAAATGCTTTAATAGGCCAAGTTAAAAAAAAACCTTAAAACCTAATTATAAATAAATTGTAAAAATGTAAATTTATCATATAAATCTAAATAAAATATAAAACAAATAAAATCGTACGGAACCATCGGTATACCGGCGATGTTTACATTTGAATTTCTTTTAAATAGAACAAGGTTTTATAAACTGGTTTAAACTGGTTTGTTTTGAACATATTACAAGGCTCTCTTTTATATTTAGCCTGTAATCTAGTGACAATGCTATAAAAAGCTATGTAGATATGTTATTTAATTCGCCGAAAACCCTGTGTACGTAATTTAATTCGCGAATTTTGTTTTCAAGATCGGTTGACATTTTATTTAGAAAAAATATTTATAGTCCAATATTTAACGAGGATATAATATGTTTAAGTTAGTGGTAGTATTATTAATAATAATACTTAATATTATTGTGTTCCTGCCTAAAGGTTCATAGGGCCAGTGTAACTATATGCACAAGGGACATAACATCTCATTCATCATCATCATTGATATGATGCAATGAATGATTATTACTTCCAATGTCTATGGGCGGTGGTGACTACTTACCGTCAGGTGGCCCATATGCCGTCGGCCTACCCATAATATAAAAAAAAATTAAAACCCAGACAAACACCACTGAATTTTCATGTGTTTAATTTGTATTCATAATTCATCTCGTGCTCGGCGATGAAGGAAAACATCGTGAGGAAACCTGAACGTGTCTGATTTAAACGAAATTCTTCCACATGTACATATACCCACCAACCTCCAAACCTTCTCCTCGAAGGAGAGAGGACCTTAGCCCAGCAGTGAGAAATTTACAAGCTGTTACTGTTTGTTTTTTTTTATCATAATATGAAAATATAATCCAAAAAGAGTAATTTCTTATTCAAAAAATAAGAATAAAACGTATAAAATTGGAAACATTTATATTTATATCGCAGAAGTAATTTTATAGTCTGTGGTTCATATTGTAGTGAATTTACGATATCGCTTTTAATATTTTGTAGTGCGGTCGATTCGTATTACATGCATTCGTTTAACGATTCATTAAATAAAAAAACGATAAAACCACTATCCAATTAAAACGAAATAAACCAGTTTAAAATTAATCTTAACAAAGACTATATATTATATGTCAACGTATGAATACAGTTGGACTTAACCGTAACATATTGCTTAGAATTTAACGCATTACTTTTCCGTAGATCATAATCTGCTGAAACTAATTAGAGTTAAATTATAAAAACTCTGACCTGAACTCACTGAAATATGATAAACTATAGAAAATGTATCTTGTATGGATCTTTTTTTGTAGTTGAAGCACCGATCACGTTGTTCCGACAGTTTACAATCTCGCGATATAGATTATAATCTAAAAGTATTAACAATTCTACGCAGATACATTTAAATTTATATAATGTTTCGGCACACATGCTGCTAAGAAGCTATCTGGAAACCGGCTGTCTTAGCATGGGCAAGTTATGCGGAGGAATGAGGACCATGTCGTGAGCAAGGTTTTGAAAATGGATGTAGATGGATATAGAGGTAGAGGAAGACCCAAGAAACGATGGATGGATTGTGTGAAAGACGATATGGTTAGAAATAATGTTACTAGTGAGATGACGTCCGACAGAGATGTATGGAAGAAGAAGACTGCGCTGACCCCGAGTAAATTGGGATAAGGGCAGGAGGATGACGATGATGTTTCGGCACACACGAGCCCTATTTATTGTTTCAGTGTGCGTGACAGCTACGCTTGATTACTCGCGAACTTCAGTCTACCTTTTTTAGTGTGAGTTACTCATTTGCCGAGAGTAGGCCACTATTTTTTTCGACGCAATCTCAGCTTTGAAATTCTATCTAGATATATGAATAATATAAGACACTATGCTATACTTAAATAATTGAAAAAATGAGGTATCCAATTATAATCATTGGATTATTGAAAACTAACTATTAAATTAATTTACAATCTATCAATTTGCAGGATCTTTCGTAATTCTTTTACTTACTGTTCTTGTGTTGCATCCCATGGAGATCCATTTGATTGATATATTCTATTTCATTTTCAAATGCATTGAAAGACATAAATACTTTGACCAGAAACTATATTTAATACAGTTAAATTCTCCTTTTTTATCGTTATTACTAAACAAACGTTACAAATAAAAAAAATATAAAAATTGGAAATTGTGTTATCTTTAAATGATAGTTATAAATACGATTCAGGGTCGTCACACATACATACGCAATTACGAATTCTTTTAACATCTCATATATTCCGTTCAATATATACATTTTATTAGCCACGTTAGTTCCATACATTTCAGCCTTTTCAGCAAACGATTCGACAAACGCTATGCGACTCTGTCTAAACCCACCCTTATCATATTACCAATGTCTATTATTATCAACAACCATACAACCAGACTTACTGTAAATTAGTTTCATAATATTTTTCTCATCAGATAGTATGTAATTATTATCTCTATCAAAGGTAAGCCCGTGGACATTTTTAATATCTGAAATTCTCTCTATTCCATGTTTTCTAACTAAATATAAACCTAAATTAGAACAAACATACAAATTTTCGTCAACATCTTCAACTATTTGCCTGACTAATATTAAATCATTAACAACTTCAATGTTCTTAGCACTGTTATTCGTTTTATACAAACCTGTTTTATTAGAAAAATAAATATCATTATCATTATTTATATGAAAATGATCGATTTCAATGTCATTAAACTCCTTAACGGATACAAACGTTCCATCAAATTCCATGTACAGTCTCTGATCTGGATAACTTATGTAGAATAAATTTCTTCTATAAAACAGTGACCAAATATTAACACCGTCTTCTTTGTAAACATCAGCTAATCTCGTCAGCATATTATATTTGTAGATCCCTTCACTACCTCCTAAATAAATTACATCACTAGCTTGATCTATTGCAACAGCACACCCACCTCTGATACCAATAATATTATGATAATCATTAGAATCTAAATTATAATAAGCTAATTGAAAATCAACATCACTATATGTTTCTGGTTGCGTGTAGCTGAAGAATAATGTATTTGTTGCTTTGTGTATATTCAAATTATATGGTCTTCCTAGATCGGATACGAGTATCTCTCTCTCGTACCAATTTTCTCCGATCTTTAATCGATCACATGACTCTTTTTGGATACATGACGTTGACGTTATTAGAAGAAACAATAGTCTGATCTGCATATCTGAAAAAAAGAATTGAAATGATATTTAAAATAAGAATAATAATCATTGGTGTAAGTTTAATTGCTACTGTTAATTATCGTTACAAATAATTTTAGCCTTATGATTATATAACTTAGACTCATAAATGTGTTGTTTCCATCAAGCCGCATTGGAGCAGCGTGGTCGTGGAATATGCTCCAAAAGTTCTCGTCAATGGGAGAGGAGGCCTTAGCCCAGCGGTGGGAAATTTACAGGCTGTTAATGATGAATGATGATCATAAATGTGACTTGGCATCGGGGCAAGAGCAAATAACATTTTAAAGGTAGTATAATTATTAGTTCAGTAATTAAATCGTGCAAAATAACTTGTATAAAGATTTCTTTTAACATTTTCCTTCCAATCGAAATTAAAAAGTCTCGATGTCATCAATTTTGTACAAATGTACATACATACATTATTTTTAAAATAGAATTATGATCCATCTAGAAGAAAAAAATACTTTAATAGATATTAAAATTAGAATAGAATAACAATATTTTTTTAAATAAAAGTAATTCAAGTATCAAAATTGTTTAACACTACTTAAAGCTTACTATGAATTTAATACAAATATTTCCATTGAGAAACTATATCAATAATATTATCTGATTTCAACAAAATATTCTTACATACAACGCAAATCAATTCAAGTCAGATAGATGCAAAATTTTGAGTTTGGCAAGGATACGAGAATGTGTGGCACGCGGCCAATACTTTTTTTTTACTTATTTTGGGAATAAAATGCGGTACAAAATAGAGTAGCTATTTTGTTTCTTCTGCTTTCAAAAGTTTTCAATTCTTTCATTATATTTCTTAAAGCTAAAGCAATTTATTTTAGACATTACTTATATTTTTCGTCTTCTCAGAGTAAATCTTGTTTTACTCGAAGCATAATACTTTTCAATTTGAGCAATGTCTTCAAATTAAGTAAAACGAATGTCGAGGACTAGAGATACGGTTGAATTTTGAAGACATTGTTTTACAAAATGTCTTCAAAATTTAACAAACTACACATAACCTTAAATATATCAATATTATTTCAGTTACTTAAAGTTAAAAACATATAGAACTGACTAAGGATTAAATAGTAATTATGATAGAATGGGACTTTGAAATTAAATAAGGAATATGAAGAGGAATTCATATAATTGAGATAACATTTATGAGTATAGAATTCTAAAAAAAATTACAGGTTTTATTTTCACTGTTAGTAAGATGATTAAAAAGAAAGGTCCAACGGTTCACTACGAAATACTTAATATATTTTACGCAGCCAATAAGATATGTATAAATTACTTTTTTAAAACTATTAAACGAATCAAGCAGTTGAACAAAACTATATTCCATTTTTGAATCTACCAAAAGTAAAATATGTGAACAGCGTATTCTCGATAACTGTATTCAAGAAACAATTAGTTTCGCTTGATTGTCTACGAAGCCTAAACAGTAGCTGCGATGAACTCCTACGAACAACGGATAGTACTATGCATGAACATGATAGACACTAGATTATAATAAAAATTGTAAGCACCAATTAAAAACTTATACAATTAGCAAGTAATTTTTTTATAAAGAACTTCTACAATTCATATGAAAAAATTTGACAAGATTTATCTAATGAAACTAATTATGTTTACAAAAAAAAAAAAAGTAAAATTAATAGAAATTAAATTAAATTAAACATACCTGTAAACACATTGACAATACGCATGCAGATGTATTAATTTTATAAAACAATTATACATGTGAATTAAAGCGTAAAATTAATTCACTTTCAGTCGATTGAAACGAGACAATACGTTACAATTTGTACCATAAAATAAAACAATCATTGTGTTCACGTTCAGTGTTATAACCGACAATTTGTTTTAATTCTACTTCATAACAATTGTGATGCAAATGACATCATTATTTTCGTTAACTACTTCTGCTCGTGACTTCGAAGAATTTATATATTTTTCAACTTCAAATAATTCTAAGTTGTCCCTTCTTCTGTTATTCTGTTATTGGTCTTCTTTTGTTATTTATAACGATTAGTCTTTATTGCTTTTTATGCTTATTATTAGCATGCATGATATTCCACTATGAGATCGTATCAAATATGTAGAAGTGCACGATGTATATTTACCAAAATTATTCACATTCGTGTAATTGAACATAGTTCACAGGAAAACAATGACAACAAATGAAGTAATTGAAATATAATTACGATTAAATATATTGAATCGAGTGTTTATACATATAGATTAAATACGATAATTTTGCTTCTTGTAAGTTACGTAACTAATGTTATTATTAATTAATGTTAATATCAAGAGTAACATTTTACCAATTATAGTTTCCAAAAATGCCTGAAACCCAGCCAGCGTCTGTCTGAACGAACAAGTCTTGTTTAGTATACCGTCTAAAAATTTATATGATAAAGAAGTTTATTAATTTCTTGGAACTAACAGCATTCCAGTAGGTCTTTGTTTTCTTTGAAAAATCAAAAGTAAAAATTTCTTTTTTGGTAAAATTCTTACTGAATTATTTCTTATTGCTCCTTTGAAAGGAAATTATTATTGAAAATCATAATGCCATATGATTTTATCTATTCGTGAGAATAAAACTAATATTTTGTGTATATATTTTTAATAAAACAAATCAGTACATAAAATTAACTTATTAACTTAAATCATTTAAATATCTTCAAAGATATTTTTATTTGTATTTCGCGAAATAGCACCTATACATGACATACTATTATTGCTAGGAAAAAGTCTATATATAGCGTATTTATCAGAATAAATAATATGATCATTTTCTTCGAAAGTCATGCCAAACACATTTTCCATTTCTGCCAACCGTTTAACTCTAGTATAGGGTTTATCTTCAACATAAATGCCATTACCACCACAGATATAAATATCACCGTAACTGTCATCCACTATTTGCCTTACAGCAATATCGTCATCCAGAACGATGGTACTCCTAGTGATCTTATCAACTTTATAAAGAGCCGTTTTATTTGAGAAATAAATATCCTTCTGTTTCGTTACAAAGAAATTGTCAATTTCAATATTAACAGCTTCAGCGACTTTGACGAATTTGTCATCGATGTACACGTGTAGCTTCTGCATCGGGTAATCGATGTAGTAAAAATTATTTCTTATGAATAAGCCCCAAATAGACTTGCCCTCTTCGGCGAAGAATTCAGCGGACTTGGTCAAAAAGTTATACTTGTATATGCCGTCATGTCCGCCGAAGTATATATCGTCGTTGCCAGGATCATACCCAATAGCATAACCACCAGGAACTCCTTTAATATCTTTAGCTACTTTCCTATTTAAATCATATGACATTATTTCAAAATCAACGTCTGTTCCTTTATGGATCGTATGGCTAAAGAAGAGAGTACTGGAGTATTTATGTATGACCAAATTATACGGCCGTCCGAGGTTTTCCATCAATACTTCTCTTTCATAATAAACATGATCAAACACAAGGCCATTACACGAAATCACGTCTCTGTCGACACAGCGTCCCAACGAGACATAAGACATGAACAGAAGGAATAATAGCATTTTATCTCATTTAATTTTCTTTAGTATCAGTTACGTAAGGAATATTTCGTCGAAATTTCTGTTTTTATTTCTCTATGTTTATGAAAAGGAATTTGTTTCGTCCGTTTTACTGCCTTCGTATTCAAAATTTCATTGGGATGCAATCTACAAAAATATCAAACAAGCTAGTATATTCATCATAATAAAAAAATATATCATCACAATCCGTTTTTACTCGGTGATACGCCTTTGTGCAAGCCCATAAAACTTAGTATTGTTGTGTTCCGGTTTAAAGGGCGAATGAACTAATGTTAGAAAAGACACAAGGGACATAACATCTTAGCTCCTTAGATTAATGATGTATCCGCGGTGTAATTTATATTTCTTATAGTGCTACTCACTCATCAGGTATTTTACCATCAGGTACTACCATCAAAAAGCAATACTTTGTATTGCTGTGTTCCGGTTTGAAGGGTGAGTGAGCCGGCTTAATTAAAACTCAAGGGACATAACATCTTAGCTCCCAAATTGGTGGCGTGAGGAGCGCATATGTATGGACGGTAGTGACCACTTATCATCAAATATCATATCTCCGGTGCTTACATATTTAAAAAAAAAAAAAAAACTTTTTCACTACTGTCAGGAAATGCCGGAAAACTTATACATTGCACGATAACCTAACAAATAAGTTTAAGAAAGTAAAAATGTAAAAAGTTTATTGTGTAACTAACAGAGCGACATAGTCACAAACGGTGACTAAGATGTATAAAAAAAAAAAACAATTTTTCACGTACTAAATAACAGAAATGGTTATTTTATCATTTCAAATTTATATAGTTCGGAGTTCCACCCGAAATTTATCTCTAACAAATGTTATCGATACTAAAAATCAAATAGAAAACTTATAACCAAATAATTACTCACATTGCTATTAAAAACTATGAACCCATTTATAATATTAATCTTACGTCTGATATGAACTAATCTTCAACGTGTAATAAATCACGCAAACCCGAAGTTTAAACTACCGGTGAGATCATAGTGCATTCTTGAATTGTTTACAAAATAAACTAATAAATTAAATAATATATACATGTTATTTATAAACATTTTGTTATTATTTAAAGACTAGAATGAGTCAGTCGCTAAAAAAAATGTTTGGGTTTTTTAAGGAGAAATTGTAATTAGCAGGCGTATGGAAATTGAGAATGTTAACACTCCTGTGGTTAAGAAGTTCATAAAGCCGTTGGTGCTGCACTTGAACTTTTTCTTTTTGGTTAGTTTGAAACAAGATTATTAGCCGAAGTCGAAATTAGTCAGAAGGGCATCATCATCAACATAATCATTAACTCACTCGTAACCTTGATGCCTGTAGATCCCGAGGGTCAGGGAAAAGAAACGAAATCATACCTTTAAAAGTTATCAGTCAAGATATTCCTATAAGCAGCCCGAAAAATTGGCATTACACTTTCGTGCCTCGGCCATTACTTAAAGTAGTCGATACTGGCCCTTAATTATTTTCTGTTGTATTGTATTGACCGTCCCTTCAGATTTTGAGTGAGAAAATAGTAAGACTGTGATTTTGTACATTTGTGTCATGTAATATTTGTTGCTTGATTTAGACGTGACGGTCAAAAAGACATCTTCAACATCACCATCAGAAGCGATTATTCTATTACATAATTTACCTTCAAACATATATTCTTGAATAAAAGGAGAAATGATTCAAAATCAAAATATACTTTATTCAAGTAGGCTTTTAAAAGCACTTTTGAATCATCATTTTACAAACTATATTAAGTGAAGATACCACCGGTTCAGGATGTAGATTCTACCGACAAGAACTCAGCTAGGAACTCAGTAACTCTTTTTCTATCGAGTTCCCAAGGTTGGTAGCGGAAACGAATAATGAAAATTTATCACAGCGCCAACGTCTGACCAGACCTGCTTGCCAGTCTGCGGTTCAATCCAAAAGATAAATTTAGATAAAGTAAATAAGAAAAATTTATAAATAATATGTACAGACATCTATAAATATTTAGTCTTTAATTAATTTGTTAATGTAGCCATTAATGTACATAAATATATCATAAGTTTCATCTCATTTTTTCTTTCCCTAAAATAAAATAAAATAAAATAAATAAAAATTTACGTGAACTAGCAACACGAATTACAATGATATTTAAAACTCGAATATGAAATATTATATTCCCACAAGGTAAGTCTTGTTAATGTTAAGGTAATTTAACTTTTCGCTAATTCATTCAAGTTGTGTAACAAGAACATAATTTCCCTACTTGTAAATTAAAACTACATATAAGGTAGCGCTTTCGTACAAGAGGAGCGGAATCTTTATTTTTTATTTTCTTTTATATAATTGGTCGACGGACGGACGATCACCATCCATACAAATGCGTTGTAAGAAACGTTTACTATCCCTTAAATCGCTAATTCACCACCAATCATGAGAACTAAGATGTTATGTACCTTGTACCTGTAGTTACATTGGTTCACTCACCTGTCAAACTGGAAAACAACGATCCTAGTATTGTTGTTTGGCGGAAAAAAATCTAATCAGTGACCAAGGTATACTCAATACTCATTAACTTAAACTATTTCTTAAATATATGTGACTGATGTTTAAGAGAAATGGAATATATTTTTTCTTACCAAGGAATAACATTGCAGAGCGTTAACTGAGCTATGTATAGCCAATACGTTTTTGTATACAAGTATATTTTAATTATTTTTAGTCTTCCTTTATAGGAAATGTATATTATGAATTATATTCGGTAAATACCTAAAATAAAAAATAAAAAGTAATAAGGAGTATAAGCCTACGCTAAGTTTTAGGGCACCTATAAGATAATATTTGGTGGTAGGGCCGTCTGGGTAAGTACCACGCACTCATCACATTCTACCAACAAATATCCATACTCAGAATTCATGTGTTTCGGTTTGAAAGGTAAGTTATCCAATTTGCCCATGTGTTACACCTAAAGACACATGGGCATAATATCTTAGTTCCCAAGATTGCTTAAAAAAACAATATTTTATATTTCTTACGTTTTCAATAGGGATGGTGACGACTGACAACCAGGTGGGCCAAATTCCCGTCCACCGACAAAGTCTCATTCAAAAACTAAATTACAACACATATTTAAAGTATTGTTCACAACTAAAACTCGCTTTCCGCTCCGCTGCCCGCTGCTCTCAACGACCTAACAACACCACTATTTAACATCAGATCACCTAATTGACCCCTGTAAAGCTTTGATAAAACATCCACGAGTAAGCCAAAACGCTAATTTAATAACGAATGTAGAGTTTGTTTCGTCTGTCTGGTTTTCATGCAGCAACGTCGAAATCATAAATGCGTTAAAATTAAAGCTTTTGAATATACAAAACTTTGACCTGAGAAATTGGTTAATACTCATTTTGCATATATTATCCGACCTTTTATCTTTGGCTTTTTTTTATTAATTTAGGTAAGCAACTGATATTAAATGGTCAATACTACCCATACATGTATATTGATACTGTTAGAAATATCAACCATCCCTTACAGTACCAATACGCCACCAACCTTGGAATCTGAGATATCATATCGCGCCTACAAATACACGATCAAGATTTTAAATAACAGTGTTCTTCGGTCATGGCCAGAAATTACCGTTGATGAAAAATCAGAACTAAAGCTAACTAACGGGTACATTTTTTTAATAAAGAAAATGTTGTGACATAATTTACTCACTCACTCATTAATACTCTAGCTTTCTACAAGTGAAAACATTTTTAGAATTGTATCCTTAGATACGAGATTACTACTTACAAACAAACAAATTTTATATTTCTAATATCAGTATAGATAAGCACAATACGCAAGCAAAAAGACAAATTTTCAGAGTGGAGCTTATTCTGTAAGATTAACTCTAAATTCACCGCAAACACGATAGTGATATGTCAAAAAGTGAAATGCGATATTGCCTGTTATAATTATAACACTTAAAGGATACGTAGCAGTTCGGTTATTCTGTAACAAGAAACTCGAAACTTATGGCAGAACACGAGCTTGATGTGTCAGAATGTCATGTGTTCCGATTATAATAATTATACAATTTATAGGCTACACGTATCAAAATGGCGTATGACTGACACACGTCAACATTTCACGAGTGAGATACGAAGTGAGATACATAATCACACTGCAGAATAGCATATCACGTCTTTTTTTTAACAATTAACGGATGACACACAATGTGGATGAAATGGTGGCAGGTTACGGGAACAATTTGTGACCCCCGTATTCCCCTTAAACTTAAGGGGAAGATCTATAAGACCATGGTCAGACCTGCTGTTCTATATGGATCAGAGTGTTGGGCTATAAAAGGGATGACTGAAAGACAATTGCATGTGGCGGAGATGAGAATGCTGAGAGGAATGTGTGGTGTTACGCGAATGGATAGAGTAAGGAATGAGTACATAAGAGGAAGTTCGAAAGTGGCACCGGTAACCGAGAAGCTATCTGGAAACCGGCTGTCTTGGTATGGGCATGTTATGCGGAGGAATGAGGACCATGTTGTGAGAAAGGTTTTGAGAATGGATGTGGATGGATATAGAGGTTGGGGACGACCAAAGAAACGATGGATGGATTGTGTGAAAGACGATATGGTTAGAAAGAATGTTACTTGTGAGATGACGTCCGACAGAGAAGTATGGAAGAAGAAGACATGCTGCGCCGACCGTCTCACTAAACTTTTAACTTAATACTAATATAATGATAATACAAAGAATTTAATTAATAAGCTTTTTCTTAATTTTAAGTTTCTAATTTGTATTTTTACTGCTACGTATTATTTTTTCACTTTTTATCTTAATTGTATTTAAATATTTTTTGCTTAGTGCATTCTGTGGTCGCCTGTAATTGAAGGAGCACACAATTTGTAACCGTTATATAGTTTTATTTTAATAATATTTATTTAGTTTGTATCTTTTGTTGGAGACTCATAAATTAAATAAATAAATGTTGTTTAGAACGCAGTCATTTTAACCTATGATTACAGGCTCACCCTGGCAAGTTGAACCACTGAATGTTCATGTGCTTAAATTGTGTTTATAATCAATCTCGTGATTGTTGATGAAGGAAAATATCGTGAGGAAACTTACATGTGTCTAATTTCAATGAAATTCTGCCGCATTGAAGCAGTGTGGAGGAATAAGCTCAAAAACTTTCTCCTCAAAGGGAGAGAAGGCCTTAGACCAGGAGTGGGACATTTATAATTTACTAAATTTAAATTGTGATGCTGAATAAAAATATACAGGCACACAAAAATGAAATATAAAATTAAAAATAAATACACCAAAGGCACTACATATCCGTGGAGATACAAATATAGCAATAAAAATGTTGAATGTTGTATAGGTACAATCATTTTATGTCCATAGAGAATTCAAATTCGTGATAAAAATTTAAAAGTGCTGGCAACACTTTGACATGAAATTTATGAGCAATTTTCAACATAGATATTATTTTATTTAAATGCCGCTTCTTTGGATGAATATGTAATTCATATTTTTGGCAACAAGAATAATGTACGCAATTATTATTTTCTGAATTTAAGTCCACAGTGGGTTGTAAATGGACATTCTTCATCAGCTCATCTAAGTATTCTCACGATGTTTTCCTACACCGAGCACAAGATAATACATATAAATTACACTCGTGATAATCCAGTGGTGCTTGACTAGGCTTAAGTTCGAATTTCCACTTGAGTTCTTCTCACTAGTACAGGACAGTCTCGGCTAAATATACATTACGGACGTTGGCTATAATCAGTAATACTATCCACAACATTTTTATCATGGTGTGAATCTATAAATTGAAAGGACGATTATAATTGTAAATTTTATAATGATTCACTTCGTTATGGAATGATTATTTGTCAACCTAAATAAAGTAGACGTCGTTTACTTGGTGATAAAGCAAAGCAAGCTGTTGGTGGAACCATCACTGATCTAATATTCTATCGCAAAACACCAATACTTAGTATTTTTGTGTTCCGGTTTGAATCAGTGAGCCAGTGTAACAAGTACGGACAAAGCATCTTAGTTCCCAAGCTTGGTGAAGCATTGGTGATGTAAGGAATGGTTAATAATTCTTACAGTGACGAAATCTACGGGAACAGGAGACCACTTATCATCAGGGGACCTATTATAAGTCCTTGCCTACCTATATTATAAACATTTAAGCAGAGATGTCACTTTCATATGTTTTTATATTCTAAGCAACATTTTACTTTAAATATGTTAATTTAAAGTTAATACAATGCCGGCAAACATTTCGCGAGATTGTATCAAACTTTCGACGCAGATCTTGACAAACGGAAATTAAGGGTATAAGAACCAAAAGATTATGTTCTGGATCATTAAGTTTTATTATTCTGCGTTTATTTTAATAATATTTCTTATTGAGCGTTACGCTCGGTTTCATGGCGTGGTAGATTTTTGACAGTTAATATGCAAGTGTAATGCTTCTATATTGAATTAAGATTTTTGACTTCGACTTTTGACTTTGACCTTGACTTCCCAGTAATGTTATCAAATATTATAGAAAAATATAAACTGAAAAATTAATTAATTAATTTGTCGATTATAAAAATACTGACAGTAATAACTCAACAATATACTTTATCAAGAAATTTGTGATTAAAATAACTTAAGGCTACATTGAATCCTAAGCAAAAATAATTTTCAAAGTCGATTCTCAAATATAAAAGTCGAAGATGCTCCGGACAAACAAAACATATATACATACGTCCTTTTTGAATTAAAGTAGTTTAAAATTATTTTTTTATTTTATCTGTATGTCATGGCAATGTGACATTTTAATAGTCCTTTTATATATCACTAGCTATCTTCATTGCGATTCTGCAAGAATCCACTTCGTATCTCACTCGTGAGATGTTGACAGCTGACTTACTGCGATACGCCATTTTGATAGTTGTATCAAATAAATTTTATGAGTATTATAATCAGCGTTGTATATGACAATCTGACATTTTACGTTCTGCGGTGAGTTGCGAGTTTCTTATTACAGAATAACTTAGTCTTTTAAGTATTTTTAATACTGACAGACTTAATTATGCTAGAATCTAAATCATGTTCTTCATTTGCTTAGAAATATTCAATCAATTATTTACTTTCAACGTTATTCGTTTTAACGACTTATTGGTTTCCTAATAATATGAATTCTCAGTTTCGTGATTCTTTGCCTGTTTATATATGTATAGACATTATATTTGATGTATATACAAGCTACCACACCCGGTTTTTCACGGACAGAAAATCTTAATGTATTATCTTCTGTATGAATCACTCAGTTCATTAATGAAAACCCTAAAAAAAACCAGTTTGGTGAGTTTTGAGATTATGGCGTATAGACGCGGCATGAGGACTTTATTTTATAATATGTCACAACAGTTTAGTCTTTTCGCAAGAGCTTGACAACCTTTTTTTAAATTTTTTATTTTGGAAATACGAGAAAAAAAATCGCTCTGTCGTCAAAATTCGAAATATGTTCGAATTTCGACCACGGAGTAAACACTAGCTAGAATGAAAATAATATTTTTTATAAAGGATACCAATACAAATTTTTGCTCATTACATAACAATGCAATTCATAGATATAATAAATTTGTTAGTAAAGTTAAGTAACAGAGTGCAAATCCTAGACAAAGATCTCCTTTCAAGAAGCCAAGTTGTTAATTCATTGGCATAAATTTATAAAAAAAAAATGTTTTATCTAAGTTTACGTAAATACCGCTCATTCTATTTACAAGGAAACTTTCACTATTCGATAGACTATAATTTCAGGACGTTTTTAGGCTTTATAGTATAGTGTTTAGTATATTTTGGATATGTCGCTAATTATGTAATAAAAAAAAATTAGGCTGAAAATAATCACATTAAAACTGATTTATTTAAAATAAAATAGTAATAATACAACTTACCATCAAGATGGTAAGTGTACTGCGTAGATAGCGGTTATTGCAAGTAGGTACCAATTTTGTGTAAAATTAAATTTTATTTACCTGCCCTCCATTGAATTACACGTTTTAACCTCGACACCAATAAAAGTCACAAAGGGTTCATTTAAAATATATTTAAACAATTAGTAAAATATATATATATATATAAATATCTGTAAAATATTAAATTCACAATAACTTCAGACGGCAAGTAACTTTACAATTTACTTAAAAAATTAAATGTACCTGTTTTGCTGTCGGTACATTTCTTTAGAATCGACATTTGGTACCGGTGGTAGCGCTTGACGATTCAAAAGCCCTCGTGCAGCTCTATTTGAATAAAAATAATTTGAATTTATATGACAAACTTATTTGTGGAGTCAACAAGGAACCCAAGAGCACTGACTCGGTTACATATCAACTTGGCCTCATAACCGAGTGAAGCTAGTATTTTGGGTACTCTACCTCGATTATTGTTTAAAGAGGATTTTTTATGTAAATCACTTATTGGTACACCTTTGGGTTAAGACCGACGTATACCCTGACGACAAACAACATGACGCTCATGAGATCAGCTCTTCGGAGACACCCTGTGTATTTAAATTCTCTGTTCTGTGTAAATATATTTATTTATAAACTGTATTATTGTAATAGTAATGTATAATTATATTAGGAGATATCAAAGTAGATAAGTGTGCGTCATAATAACGGATTAGACATACATTGGTCTCTATTTATTCAAGCGTCCATAGTCGAATGGGATGCAATCCTTTACGTGCTTCTACATAGAATTTATTGACAGAAAAACCAATAACAGCTATTGATCTTACCTGGATTGGACCCAGGACCTCAAGATTCACAGCCGTACTTACGAAGCAGTTTACTACGTAGTAGTAAGTTTTGTACAAACCTGACGGGATACGTACCACCACTTGACTCACTCTACCGCCAAATAGCAATAATAATAAATAAATAAATAAATATTGGACAACATCACATACATTACTCTGATCCCAATGTAAGTAGCTAAAGCACTTGTGTTATGGACATCAGAAGTAACGACGGTACCACAAACACCCAGACCCAAGACAACATAGAAAACTAATGAAGTTTTTCTACATCGACTCGGCCGGGAATCGAACCCGGGACCTCGGAGTGGCGTACCCATGAAAACCGGTGTACACACTACTCGACCACGGAGGTCGTCGCAATACTCAGCATCATTGTGTCCTTGTTTGAAAGGAGAGTTAGTCAGATACTACAGGTATAAAAATATACGGATGGTGGACACCGCTTACCATCAGGAGACCCATTTGCTTGTCCACGTACCTATTTTATAAAAATGTCGTATTTTAACTTTATATCTATCTATTCTTATGCAATCGTTTGTCCTGACTAACTATCAAGAAACAGCCAAAACATCTAAAAAGCTAGAATTTAAACATAGGTTTACATTATAGCGCAAACGTCAATTTCAACAAAATCAACTATAAGAGAGCGAAATAGTACCTTTGAATAAATTTTACTAGTACGAAGCCGGCACGAGTAGTTAATATAATATGTAACTCAAAACGCATAAACAAAAAACAATTTCTAAATGATAAAATAATTCAGCTGAACAAAGAGAGTCTCATGTATGTAAAACTTGTCGACATTCAAAACGCATTAGGGACACTCGTCCACTACTCTACGCGAGTACTTTTTACACCCTAATTCGATGCCTCTCACGTCAAAAACAGATTCGACTCAACAAAACGATAATTTAGCACAATAAAGCTGGTCCACTCGGAGACACTAAAAAGGGTACACATTGCAAAGTACTTAACTGGAACGCTATGGAAATTCCTATACTAATATCCGGTCCCTTTTTGTTGGTCTCGCGTGTAAAATGGGTTGAGAACGTGAAAATTGACAAAGGCAAGAAGAATTTGGAAATGGTATACGGAGAATTTCTTTTAACGTTAAACTATTTATTGTACCATTGGTTAAATAGGAATTCTTGTCTCGTCTTGGTTTTGTAGGTAGCGTATAAAGTCGCAAGTCCCAAGATCCAGGGCTATTTAAAAGTTCTTAGGTTTTTCTCACTAGCTGCCCCGATTCGAAGTGCTGTCCGAAGCACGTATGTTCTTGCATATGCGCCCCGAAAAGTTGTTACTGGCGTTGGTCTCATTGAGGTCATATCGGCTTAGTGACGTAAAATCGGCTTAGTGCCTTCATGTTTGCAATATATAAGGATATCAAGGGGTCCTTAGAGAATTGCTACATCTGCTGAACTCTGTTAGGATGACATCCTTAGGCCTAACTTAGGCCGATCTAGACCTGGACGTCGATCTTTAATTTAATAACAATATAAATAATGAAAAAAAAATAGAATATTTATATTTAGGAGTATCTCTCGATTCCTAAAATAGTGTAATTTACGTATGAAATTCACATTCTTTAAATTGTTTATTAAACGTTTCTAATCTGGGTATACGACAAAAAAATTAACACACTAATGTCACTCCTGTCAATATAACTCTTTGATTTGGTTAACATCATTAATATTATTAATGATGTTAACCAAATCATTGATTTATGAGACCGGCGCTCCTCGGGTAAACGTTTCAGCCACTCGAATAGTTGTACCGTGTATACGTAATCGTATATAATCATTCCTCATAATTAATCTTGTCAAATACAATAATAATCGTATTCGAATTCAAAGCTCAACTGAGTAACAAAACAAACACTATTACTCGAATGCATGGACTAATTTGTAGAGCGACAAGTACTAAAAATAAAGTTTGGACACCATTCGAAAAAGATTATTTTTTCCAAATTCCATTGTCAATCTTTTACAACGTCACTATTAAGATCGCCAGCGTATTATACAGTATGATCTTTTTAGTGCGTATGTATATAGTTGAAACAAACATTAGGTCCTCAAACTATCTTGAGACCAAATAATAGAAGCAATTTCTCCAACTCGTAATCAGGGTTGGATTATTCAGTAGACGATGTATGCTATCTAGAGGCCCCTCATCGGCTGGGGGCCCCTAGACTAATGTTGGCAAATTAATCACTATTGAAATTTAAAGTGTTATTTCTAATACTGTGTATTATTGCTTTCATGACTTACCGTCGTAATATAGTAAAAATGTCGTATTTATGTATACAATGTCGTTGTAGCCGAATAAATACATTTTAGGAAGTTAGAGAAGAGCAAACGGACCCAGAGACGTTCATTGTTAAAGGACACGACATGGCTAATCCGGCCTTGCCTGTAATTAAGTCCTCTTGACCGTTTTGGGTCATAGTGACTAATAACAAAGCCACGAGATCAACGGGGCAATATCTATAATAAAAAAAGTATACAATTAATAAAGTTATAAAACTAGCGAGCCGCCCCGGCTTCGCTCGGGTGTAGTTTACAAATAAACTAAATGTATAACACTCAGGAATACTCTAGCTTTCTTCCAGAAAGAAAAACGGAAAGAGTCTTGGGAGACCCAAGTCAATGAAATACCAGACACAAAAAAAATTTAATACTATTTGAGAACAATTTAGATGACAGTGACATCATTCTTATTAGGAATCACATTTGAATTAAAACAAAATAATAATATTAATCATACACAAGAGAAAGAGAGGAAGAGGTCTTCTGGAGGGGGGCATGATTCTATTTCCTTACGTGACGTCTGACAGTTCACTCTACTGTAAAAAATCAACCGTAAAAGAATTTCGTTCATAGGTTTTGGAGATTATCAACATACAAAAAAAAAAAAAACAAACATTAATATTAGTCTAGATAACATTTCCATGACACTTACACATCTGTAACAAAATGTTTCAAGTGGGTTGGGTCAGAAAAAACCTGACAATGAATACGAATAACCCGCCGTTTGTAAAGCGTCAAGCCTTCTGGTAAATTTGAGTTTATATTTTTAACTTCTTTTATAGAAGAGAATCACATTGAAAAAGAAAAGTTATCTGTATTTACTCGAAATTCGTTTGCTTTTCTTGTTTACGTGTTTATTCGTTGAATACATTATTACATAATATACCACTGTTGTCAGAATTCCAAATGCCATCTACAGTATGTTGTTGTCCAGAAATCTAAAACAGCGCGATTTTTAAGGCACTTTCTGCGTCACGCAGTCATTCTGGACAACTAACTTTTGCTGGCGTTTCCGAACCGACGGAAACCTTCAAGAAAAGAGCTAACTCATTCCTCAAAGGCCAGCAAAACACCAAGCGCCCCCGTGCTGCAGATGTCCATCAGCGGTGGCAATCACTTTCCATCAGATGAAAAATTACACAAAAAAATATTACATAAGACGGTTTTAACGCTAAAAGTTTTCTCTACCAGTCAACTCTAGGAAATTTACTGAATAATTATAAATATAGGTATTTGTACGTATGAATATGACATGACATTATGTCAATAAAACATTTAAGGGCTGCTAACTGTAGCAGGGAGAATTACCTTTTCTAAAATCAACTAAAGTCAGTAGCGCGAGATGATTTCGTAATATTAACATATTATATATAGTTTAAATTACATTTTGGAACGCTTTTTTTACTAAATACGATACGAAATTCACAATAAAATTAAAACAATGATTATAATTGATATTTGTTTAAAATAATTCGTTAATCACCTCCTTACTCACTTACGTTGATACGATATTTTGATAAATAATAAATGTTATTATTATTATAATCAATGTCGCTTATCAATTAACTGTACGCAAGCCCTACCACCAGCCCTTTTAGCAAGGTACCATAAAAATCAAAATCAAAATATTCTTTATTCATGTAGGCTCATAAAAGCAGTTTTGAATCGTCATACAGTGTTGAATCAAACGTAAAGCTACCAACGGTTCGGAAAGTAGATTCTACTAGGACCGGCAAGAAACTCAGATAGTATATCGCCAAACAGTAGTACTCAGTATTGTCGTGTTCCGGTTGGAAGGGTGTGTGAGCCAATGTACAGGTACGAGGAACGCATTGGCGATGTAAGGAATGGTTAGTATTCCTTGCAGGCTCATTGTCCGTTAGTTGGACTATTTGATCGACCGCGTACTTCTATAAAAAAAATCAATCGTGTTGGCGGTGAGTATCGAGTTTCTTATAGAATGTCTTTAATCTACTCGACTTAATAAAGTAGTGTTAAATATAATATTATTTTATTGTTAATGAAAATATATTTTAAATATTGATATCGTGCAGCCAATTTCACGAATGAGTTTTCAAAATAACAACACTTATGAATATTGCATTGATATCGTATCAAAATTTAATTGAATATGTCATTTAGCTCGAACAAAATGAGGTTAGTCGATTGTAGGTTTTAGTGTCAAATGATATTAATGTCAATGGACGAAATGAATTATAACATAGTAGTTAAATTAAATCTAAATTCGACTATTCTTCGCAGCTGAACTCAAATTAAAATATCCAAGTTAAAATGGTTTTTTTTTTTGAAGATTAGTGTCTGTTTTTATAAAAAAAATTTTTTTTCATTTATAAGGATATTACTTGTCATTGCTCACATAGTAATTTATATTATATATAGATATTTTTATTTATTTTTTTCAAGCATAGAGTTCTCATATATGTGTTAAGATTATTTAGAAGTATGTATGTATTTAATTCTAGGTACAGCATATATCAATTGCACTATCCCGATTCCTTACTGACTGTTTCCTTATTAAAGGTTGCCTGTAAGAGATTGCTTATATACACAATGGCGCCTTTGTAAACTCAAAATCTAATAAATTAAGGTATATTTAACTTTCCTTTTGTATATTTTGTGTGCAATAAAGAGTTATTTTTTCTTTCATTTTGTTTTTGTTCTTATTTGCATAAATTTAGTTGGTCAATATTCCAAAACATGTATTATACATAATAAAATTAATTATTTTTAATTGATATATGCTGTACCTAGAATTAAATACATACATACTTCTAAATAATCTTAACACATATATGAGAACTCTATGCTAGAAAAAAAAAAATAAAAACATTTTCATCTGTAATATTTAGATGGACTGCAATAAGTGTATACAAATCAAAATCAAAAATGGCCACTGTAGAAATTATGACCGACTTGAACCCCAAAACAATTGGAAAAAAATTCAAGCACAGGATAAACTATACGTGCTTTTAGAGGCATGGTTTTCATACTTCCAACTTCGAGACCAGACTAGTAACAACATTTTTTACCAGACCCAATAATTTTTCATTGGCCCAATCTTGGGTTTATGAGCAAGACATTAAAACAATGAGGCAGTCCATCATCCTGTTTCGAAACAAGAAATTCTGATTGGAATTAATGAAAAATAACATCAGCAGATTTAATAACCGTCCAAAAAATATTTCAAAGGAACTAATCCTATTTGGGACTAAAGAAACGCCGAATTTAATAAATCAGAATAAATCTCCTTCGGCTTCAGAGAAATTGATGATTCGGTCGGTGCATGGCAAAAAGTGAGCGGGCCGTATCCTCTGGGACCATTGATAGGCTTAATGTAACTTATAGTATAATTATCCTTTGATAGCAGCCTTCATCGTTCCTTATGTTGTTTCTTCGCTCAGAAATACGTTTAATGTTATCTATCCAGCTTGGGTAATGTAGCTGATATTATACTATTAATAAAAGAAATAAGAATAAACTTGTAAACCCCTACTTTCCGTTCGCATCCGGCACAGAGAACTTTTTTGGGCAATGGTATACGCATATATAATAAGATACAAAAAAATGTTATCAATTTACCATTTTAAAATTATTATTACGACTAAATTAATTTAAAAAAATCTTATTATTTATTAAAAGAATACTTTTTAGAAAAAATAAAACGCCTCGATCTAGGCTCGGGTTCCATCACAGGATTGAACCCTGATTGCGAACGGCATTCTAAATCTGTTTATTCGAAAGATGTTTCTCTTCTCGCGGAAGACTGCTTTCCGAAACGGTGATAGAGTTTAAATATTGACGATTCAAAAACGCTTCATTGTTAAGTTTACTTGAATAAAATACTCTCAATATATATTCTGTTATGTTTTGTATGTACGGAAAAATATTAATGACTTTATGAGAAAATGTGATTCTCATAGCATCGGTACAAGGAACAACCACACACTTGTTACTTTCCTTTTCCGAACCGGTGGTAGTGTTTAATTTGACGATCAATAAGTAAGTGTTTTTCTTCTATATTGAATAAAGGAATTTGAGTTTAGTTATGATTTTGATTTTGATTTCAATCGATATTATCGACAATTCGCTTGTTGGTAACTTTCCGAATATTTACACTGGAATTGGGAATGCGCTGTCAAATATAAGATCTATGGGATACCGTGCGCGCTTTTCTTTTAGCTTTTCCAGTGTAAGGCGATGATTGATTGCGTAATGAAACGTCAATGTTGCTCAATCAATCATTTTTTGTAACTGTTAGAATTTAGTGGAACTTCAATGAGCTTGTACGAAGATCGAATAATTTTCAATTTCTCTTTATTTATTTATAATCTCCAGCGGTTATGATATAATAATTTTGAAGTCAATTATTTTTTTTATATTTTCGGTTGGCGGACGAGCATATGGGCTGATGGTAAGTGATCACCATCGCCCACAGGCAATGGTGCTCTAAGAAATATTACATCGCCAATTATACATCGCCAATGAAACGTCTGTAATTACACTGGCTCACTCACCCTTCAATTCTGGTGCAACTTGGGTATCGACTAGTATGCCGTGACGCCAATCGGCACTGTTTTATGCCGTCATGAGTCCTCTCAACCAACCCGCTGTACTTCCTTGCGTGTTATGATAATACCGCTACATAATAAACATAATAATCAGCCTGTAAATTTCCCACTGCTGGGCTAAGGCCTCCTCTCCCGTTGAGGAGAAGGTTTGGAGCATATTCCACCACGCTGCTCCAATGCGGGTTGGTGGAATACACATGTGGCAGAATTTCGTTGAAATTAGACACACAGAGTTTAGATACACACAAGTTAGAATTATAAACACAAATTAAGCACATGAAAATTCAGTGGTGCCTGCCTGGGTTTGAACCCGAAATCATCGGTTAAGATACACGCGTTCTAACCACTGGGCCATCTCGGCTATACCGCTACCCCAACGATAATTTCTGTATATGGTTCCTTATGTTTAGTACCATAGTTAACGTCTGTTAAGACTGTTCAATCCGCCATATTGTTTAATTATAATAAAATTTCGTATCGCGTCGTAGAATTCGGATGAACCCGAAGTGGTTCTGATAACTTCATAATGTTTTATTCATTCATTAGAAATTCAGAACAAATTGAGCCCTCGATTAAGTTTAAGTCCGTTAAATCTGTTTTTATTATAAAATTCTTTGTTTAATTATCTGACACGTCTAAACAAAACCGTAAGTCTGGAACACAAAAACATACAAACGAGTGATATCACGTCCCCGTACATTCACTTTAACGGTAAGCACTACATAAAACATACATATCGTAGCACGAACACTAAATCCTGCAAAGGTTATTTTAAAAAAGAAAAACTCCGTTTTTTTCTCGAATTTGCAGGCGTGAACAGTATCATGTATTATTTATACCGACGGATTTAAGGCTTACTATCCATGATTTATAGTTTAATACGGCGCTATATCATGCTATAAACTGAAATTATTTTACTGTTCCGATATTTAGATATACACAACATATATGTATATGTTATTGATCACAAATATATAAGTATATAAACAGACATACACTTTATTTTCTAGCAGTAATGAGACTGTCACAGTGCAGCGGAAGATTAGGCACAGAATGGCTTAAGACGGATCTATGTGTTTATGACGCGTGTTATCATATGCCCCCGCTGACCTGCTTCACCTAAAATCTCAGAGGAGAACGCGTCAGCCCATACGCTCCCTCTCTCCTCGCAGTAAACTCTTAAGTATTAGAGGCTAACATATTCGAGCCATCCGACGGAGCGATGTAATTATTTCACCACGCGGTCCCAATGCGGATGAACACCTAAAAAAATTAAAGGAATATATAAAAACTCTGGCTGTTTGCCTCGTATTTGAACCACTAATCAACCCACTGGACCATTTCAACAATCCATGTTCTATTTCGCTATATAATAGTTTCGCTCGCACGAGGAACGTTGACCTAATAAAATCGTTACGCATCTCTGATATTCCCTTTTCGTTGGCAAAATAGAGACTCGTTTTTAAGATCTCCAAAACAATCAACCGAACGGATATCATATTGTTAATATTTGAAATGATCTCGTAATATTCGTCTCTTTCGATGCTGTCGTATTCGCTTAAAGATATTCATGATGAATTTGTTTTTTATATGAAAATGAATACTTCATAGCCTTACACAGTAATACGTGGTCACAACCAACTTTTTAATTATTCTTTCACCAAACACAAATAGTTAAGCTACACTATTTTTTTTTTTTCAGGTTTATAGTAAAGGCATAGGTCACCTGATGATAGGTGTACTGCCCATATAAATTGGTGCCGTAAAAATAATTAACCATTCCTTACATAACCAATGTGAAACCGACCTTTGGAACTGCGATGTAATGGCGCTTGAGCCTGTAGTTACAATGGCTCACACCTAAACCAAATAATACTAAGCATTGCTTTACGGTAGAATATTTGAGTGGTTGGCACCTGCCAAGATGGGCACATATAGCATCAAGTATATAAATAATACTTGATGCTTGCTCTATGTGTAATATTTCACTTGGTGGTAGGGCTATGTGCAAGCCCGTCTGGGTAGGTACCACCCACTCATCAGATATTCTACCGCCAAGTAACAGTACTCTGTATTGTTGTTTTCCGGTTAGAAGGGTGAGTGAGCCAGTTTAATCACAGGCACAGGACATAACGTCTTAGTTCCCAAGGTTGGTGGCGCATAGGTGATGTAAGGAATGGTTAATATTTCTTTCAGCGCTTTTGTCTATGGGCGGTGGTGACCACTTACTATCAGGCCCATGTCCTCGTCCGCCAAATAATACCAAAATATATATATATAGACATTCATCATATCTCTTGAAGTTTACTCAGCGTATGACATAGAAATCTAACTATTCTGAAATAATGTACTCGTATGAATATTTTACACTAAAACCTTTCTAAAAACATTGACTGAATAATGAACAAAATCCAACACGCTGAGAAAAATATCGACTTTGATTTATACTCGTATAAATATTTTATACACTCGTCGTGTAAGAAGAATTTAAATAAACGTACTTTGAGTCGTACATTATTTATCATTTCGAAAATATAATGAAATACAGAAACGAGAATACGAGATATATTTTTGTTAAGTTCATATGAATCTGTCTTTCGATCTATTCCATCTCGAAAGACCTTTAAATAAATTGGTTGGTGGTTGGTTCGATCAAGATCTCTGAATGGGAGACGCAACAGTCTGGACGAAAACTAAATTGCCATTACAGTACCATCAGGTAAAATTGCCATTAAAATACCATCAGGTACAATTTTTAATATCATTATTTTTCTAATAAAGTTTTTCATAATGATTCCGCATCGTGATAATGGAACCCTTAAAACGTCTTGAGCAACCATTAATAAACAGTTCTGAATATTTTTTGTATAGATCTGTTCATTAACGAAGGTATCCCTCAATTTTAAATTAAATAAAATAAACTTAACGAATATAATCCGACGACGATGCCGATATCCGTGCTCGAGTAGTGTGTACACCGGTTTTCATGGGTACGCCACTCCGAGGTCCCGGTTTCGATTCCCGGCCGAGTCGATATAGAAAAAGTTTATTAGTTTTCCATGTTGTCTTGGGTCTGGGTGTTTATTGTACCGTCGTTATAACACGAGTGCTTTAGCTACTTACATTGGGATCAGAGTAATGTGTGTGATGTTTTAAAAAAAAAAATCTAATTTGAATTTTTTTGCTGACTTTGCTCTTTGTCTCACGCACACTAAGACAGGTCACTAATGCACGTCGACAATAATATTACAAGGGGCCCTTAGAGCGAGGATAGATCTCTAACTATTGAGAGCGTCAATAGCGCAATGCCACCTACATACATAAAACATAATCAGCCTGTAAATTTCCCACTGCTGGGCTAAGGCCTCCTCTCCCGTTGAGGAGAAGGTATGGAGCATATTCCACCACGCTGCTCCAATGCGGGTTGGTGGAATACACGTGTGGCAGAATTTCGTTGAAATTAGACACATGCAGGTTTCCTCACGAGGTTTTCCTTCACCGCCGAGCACGAGATGAATTATAAACAAATTAAGCACATGTAAATTCAGTGGTGAAATCAAGTGGTGCCACCTAGCGATATAAAAATCGCAGCATCGATTTTTATTAGTAATAATTGAGATTACTATTAATAGTCAAACGCTAGTCTAAATCTGACGCTGAAAATGAGACGATATTGAAAAGGCATCCACGGCTACTGACCTTCATAATAATGTATTTTTTTATTATTTAAAAGCATTGTTTATGACGTGCACACATGAAAGACTTAAATCGATCGATTAATGGTGTTTTGAAGAGGCAAGAAATTGTCTGCCAGTTGCCTCTACATTGTCAATTGACAGCGCTTCGAAATATTACACAGCAGGTGTTATGTATGAGGCCACGTGCGCCTCATTGCGTAATGTTTACATCCGTATGTCTATTAAAAATCAAGTGCGAGTCGCACTCGCGCACAGAGCGTGTAATTCCTATACTCGTGCTCCAAGGTATTGCTTCTTGCCAAATTAGGTGATTCTAGGTCAACGAGAAGTATATAGGCCCCAAAGGTTTTGATTTCCTTTGCAAATGTACGGTTATATGTTTTTATTTGCGAGACTCTTTTCTTCTGATATTTTCACTGACCACATATCTTATATTTGGTATTGATTTAAAGAAAAATAATTACCGAACATAATAGATTAGCTACCTCTATGTTTACTTTTAAAACTCGTCTACGTGAGCACGTGTTGTCCGAAAGCCCGTCGCTCTTATGACTTCTGTTATGCACTATTGCTATTATTATGACGTATATATGTCAGTATAGATCAATATTTATTTTGTAGATACTATATGGGTATGTATATGTTTCTTTTTTATAGTTTTATATATAAGTATGTACATATATTGTTATATATTGTTAATTCATTATTCATTACCGCCTTAATGGATTTCTGTTTGGCCTAAAGGTTGACTGGCAAGAATGCCTTCAGGCATTAAGTCCGCCTGTTGTCCCATTTACTTTGTGGTGATCAATAAAGTATTTAAATAAATAAAATAAATTTAGAATACCATATATTGATTAAAGCCGAGATGGCCCAGTGGTTAGAACGCGTGCATCTTAACCGATGATTTCGGGTTCAAACCCAGGCAGGCACCACTGAATTTTCATGTGCTTAATTTGTGTTTATAATTCATCTCGTGCTCGGCGGTGAAGGAAAACATCGTGAGGAAACCTGCATGTGTCTAATTTCAACGAAATTCTGCCACATGTGTATTCCACCAACCCGCATTGGAGCAGCGTGGTGGAATATGCTCCATACCTTCTCCTCAACGGGAGAGGAGGCCTTAGCCCAGCAGTGGGAAATTTACAGGCTGATTATGTTTATGTTATATATTGATTAACTATTTTTATTTAATATGTAGTGGGGTTCACAAAGCCACTTGATAATGAGTCGTCACCGCCGCCTAGAGGAACCTTACCAAGACATGCATAATCCCACCACATCTACCTACCTTTATAAGAACAAAAGTACAAAAAAATAAAAAACCCAATAAAATTTCACGACATTATACAAAATTATCTGAACCAAACGTTAGAGCGATTCAGATATCGATTCCTATTTCGTACAAATGCAAAAAATATTACATTGAATACAGGAGTTGCATCTCCAAGTTGGTTTTCAGTGCCATTATACCACACACAACGATACTAACTTTTAAAAACTCATTCGGAACAGCTGCAAGCGTTCGTCATTTTACTTAAAAACTCAAACGTATTGTTGAGAATTTGACTTTCTTTTAAGAATTATAACTTTGTCCTGTCTATTGATGTGATATCAATAGAAGTTTAGATTAAGAAAATTATTCTTTTGAATAAACCGAGATAGTCCAGTAAAACTACGCGATGGCCCCGTTAGAACGCATCTTAACCGATGATCCAAGGCTTGCATCACTGAATTTTCACGTCCTTAATTTGTGTTTGCAACTCGTGATTGGCGGCGAAGGAAAACATCTCGAAGAGTGTGAGTGAGCCAATGTGTGGAACATTCGGTTTGAAGCGTGAGTGAGCCAATGAGAGGGACATAAAATTGTATGTCCCAGGGTTAGTAGCGTATTGGTGTGATGTAAAAAATGGTTATTATTTACAGTGTCAATAGTTTAATATTGACCGTCCGCCTTCCTACGATACCTTCCTATAAAAAAATACTTTGACAAAACAAGATAACAAATACAAAAAATAGTTGTAAACTAAATACAGACCCGATTTTGAACTCGAGTTCTTCAGTTAGAATCAACGTACGTTAATAGGAACGTAAATCAAACAAGACATTATAAACCTTTTACCGTAATCTATGAATCGTGTTTAAAAAAAGAATATTTCCAGAAGCGTACATGTTTTTATAAAAGTGGAATTCTACATATAAACAAACACATTTGTAAAACAAATTGCCATAGACGTGCAGTGACTTTAGTGATGTGACGTGGGAGTTTTATCGATGTTTTTAAGACAGGAAAAATTTACATGTCTATTAAAATTGTACATAACAAACATATATGTAAAAATAAAATAAAATAAGCCTTTATTACTATTGAACTTAAACTAAATAAGAAATATCTAAAGTTCAAAGTGAATGTTTAAGGTTGAAAATTTTAACTAATATAAATATTTTTTCTCGGTATTTTGTTATTCTTCCCTCGTAACAGCTTGTGTTTCGACAAAAGCCTCCTCAAAGGCTTTCCACTTAATTCTAACTTTTCCTATTCGCATCCAGTCTGGACCTGCTACTTTCTTAAAGTCATCTTCCCATAGTTTCAACAGTCTTCCTCTCCTACTTCCTCTTGGGTAACATTCGGTTATTATTGAAGTGATAACTTCTTACGAGAGGGTAAAGCGTTTCGTTACGTAACGCGTTACGGCGTCTGCCTGGCTTCCCTTTCTCTTACGCATACGGCAACGGTAAGCAGGCTCTACCTCTCTCACTCTAACCCAGAACCGTAGCCGTATTTCGGACAGTTTAAGGAATTACTTCTGTCGGGCGTCTTTACCCGCACGTCCCGTCCAACGTTATTTCAATGTTTTCCAAACTGTCTATGTGATCTCGTCATTATTGCGTACGTTTTCTATAGACCGTTTGTCACATTTTAATCTGACAAGTACCGCATTTAATTATTGACGATAAGTGTGACCGTCATTAATAACATACATATACATATTTGTTTTTTTTTTTTAATAGGATTGGTTGGCGGGCGAGCATATGGGCCACCTGATGGTAAGTGGTCATAAAGCCCATAGACAAAGGCGCTGTAAGAAATATTAACCATTCCTTACATCACCTATGCGCCACCAACCCTGGGAACTGAGATGTTATGTCTCTTGTGCCTGTGATTACACTGGCTCACTCACCCTTCTAACCGGAACACAATAATACAGTGTACTGTTATTTGGCGTTAGAATATCTGATGAGTGGGTGGTATCTACCCAGGCGGGCTTGCACAAAGCCCTACCACCAAGTAAACATAAATAGCAATTAGTTAAATATATTGTAAGCTGTCGGAAAATTTTAACAGGAGAATTAAAATTAGAAGATCCGCCTGTTGCAACTCTGCAAAATGCAACTTTTGTGTAGCAAAATTGTAATATTTAGTTTTAAGTTTGGGTGCAATAGAGAGTTAATAAATAAATAACTAAGATCAAAAGTTTTATATATTATGATCAACATACACACACACACACGAACTCAACTCATTTCATCATATCAACATATCAATAATATATTATTATTGAGTAATATGTCTTATATATTCATGATTTTTAAGATAAGTTTGAAATTTATGAATTGACAATTTTTTATCTATGCACATATTATGAGTGCGAGTTGCTTTGTTCGTGTGTCTGCCTGTCTGTTGCTGTTTACGGCCAAACCACTGAACCTTATTTCTTAAAATTAAATATGACGCAATCTTGAACTCCGAGGATTCTTCCTCGATAGGATTTTTATGTCTAATACAACCCCTAAAACGCGAGCAAAATCGTGAGCAAAAACTAGTAGTACATAAGAGAAATATTATTAAACGTGGTACATTCCGCCTCCGTCCTACTCCACTGTTCAACTGACAGACGGTTCATTCCCCCTCAAGACGTAAGGAATTTCAACCGTACAAATGCAGCTTTTCTTTACTTAGCTTCCCGCCATTCCATTCTGTCGTGTTTATTTCAATTTTGGTATTAAATATATATATATATACATATATTTAATAATCTTAAATATATTTTATATATCATCAATAGCATAACGTTTTTTAATATACTGCAGACCTATACGAAGCCGGGAGTATACGCTAGCAATATCCAAAATGCCTAACAAATACCATTTCGTGGTGATGATCTCTATCGCTCATTGACATTAGATTCTTGAGAATTAAGATGTTATGTTCCTCGTACATGTATACTGGCTCATTCGACCTTTTCGTAGGGATATGAATAGAGACTAGTTATACAATAGTAACTACCAATAAAGGTAGTCGTTTAATGAAACGTAGTGCTAAAGCAAATACTAAATACCGTTCAGATTTTTCACGTGCCGGAGTTGTTTTGTAAACCAACTAATTGATTTGTAATACATCTGATTCAACAAACATAAATATATTCTACTACGCGAGTTTTATGTTTTTTTTTTAAGGTTAGATTTAACTTTAAAATATCTTTAGGTCCTAATCTAATCGATTATAAAACATCTGCTATATATCGTTCGGCTTGTTTTACAAAACGGAATTAGTTTGCTTGGTGATAGAGGTTCGTGTGTAAGCCCGTGACTAAGTACCAACCACTCAAAATATCTTCTATCGCTAAACAGCTACTCTTAATATCATTATGTTCATGTTTAAAACGTGAGTGAGCCAGATTAACCAAAGTCACAAGGGATATAACATCTTAGTTGCCAAGGTTGGTGGCACATTGGTTACATAAGGAATCATTAATATATTACATTACATTAGCAACCTGTAAATTTCCCACCGCTGGGCTAAGGCCTCCTCTCCCTTTGAGGAGAAGGTTTGGAGCATATTCCACCAAGTTGCGGGAATGCGGGTTGGTGCAATACACATGTGGTAGAATTTCATTGAAATTAGACACATGCAGGTTTCCTCACGATGTTTTCCTTCACCGCCGAGCACGAGATGAATTATAAACACATATTAAGCACATGAAAATTCAGTGGTGCCTGCCTGGGTTTGAACCTGAAATCATCGGTTAAGATGCACGCGTTCTAACCACTGGGCCATCTCGACTATAGACAATTTGCCAATTTACGAGGCCACCTAACTACATTAGATAGATAGAAAAAAAACAAGCTGTAAAGAAATTAGGCACATTATAATATTAAATGTGTATATCTATTATTAGGCCTTATGAAACCAGTTAGTTACATGAACATACAAAACACCCATATCAGTAATTTCGCAATATATCTTTATTTATTTAAGTAATAAATATTAAAATCAGTGTCGTTCCAAGTAATATATCGAAACGATATTTATACGCACCATTTAAAGTTTCATTTTATGTTCTGATAAAATTTATCGCGTTAAAGATTTAATACGTAATGTACAGTCAGAGTAAGAAAACCTTCGTCAGTTTTCAAATTCATTCCTTTATCAAGTCGTAAGCTCATAGTACCTTTTGAAACTAAAGCTCTAAACAGATAACTGCATATAAAATTAAACCAACATAGTATGATAACTTAGTTCAAAATAGTGTAACATCTTTGGACTACGTCTAGTGTCATATCGACATAAAAACTTTTTTATGGCCTAATTAGTCATTACAAGATTTAAATTATATTGTAGATATGATATCTTAATTGTCAATTGTCAAAGTCTGTCAGTTTTATATATATTCTTGCAATATCTTGCAATCTTAGAATAAAAACCATTGTAATATTATTGGGCCGTTATTTTAAGCGACGGTTAATGTAATGCGACGTGCGATGAGTGGTTCCATCGGCACCAGGAAGTGGTGGTGATTCCTTGGCCTGCAAAAGCGGCGGATATACCCTATCCAAAATCTATGGGGTTTGATGGTGCAGCGGTGGATAATTAATAACGATATAACCAAAGCAGCTGTCGTAGAACATTGCCGAAGTATCTGGGAGGGCTTCAGAGGAATCGACATATGCTCTCACCTTGTTGGATCAATGCGACAGCGACTACAAGCTGTGATTGTTACGAATGGCGGATATACTCGTTTTTAATAAAATAAATAAGATTTGTTTAAATGAATAAATTTTACCATAATTACTATTTATTTTTACTATTTTATTTACTACTTCCGTCCTGTAGTTTCACCCGCGTTATCGAGAGATTTTATGTTTTCCCGGGATAGAAAGTGTCCTATATATTATTCCAGTATATATTCTATCTGTGTACCAAATTTTATCCAAATCCGTTCAGTAATTTTTACGTGAAAGAGTAACAAACATCCATCCATACCTCAGAGAAATCAGTCAGATCCATACACACAAACTTTCGCGTTTATAATATTAGTAGGAAGTAGGATTACTACTATACACTCTCTTTTATAAGACACAAAACAATGTCCTAATCACCGATATTACACGAGCATTCACGAAGGGCTCTGAGGTTTCGTGAAAAGTTGGAAATTATCATCCCGATTGACGGCGACCGACAGTCGACTGAAACAATTAGAGGCTTACTAGATGCGAGTATATATTATTTTACTCTATCTCTTATTATTATAGCTTTTAAACGCTATTTTACTCTTTGCTAGATGCGACTTATAATGTCATTGCGACGCAATATGTCATACTCAATCGGTAAAGCAGGTTATCGCTCATACTGAGCACACGAAAATAGATCTTAAGGTGACGAACCTTTTCTTACCCCGACTGTACAATTGAAAATGATTTTATGAAGAACTCGTTTTATATTTTAAAATACTTTTAATAATATATTTGAGGAGCAAAATGTATAAATATATTTTAATTAATTAAAACGCTATGATCGAAATCGTCTGCGTGTTATATAAGTGCGATGATCCGATGAACATAATACGTGGATTATATTTCAAGATTACCTATTCAAAACCAGACAAGCAGGATTCAACTTTCGTGTGTTTAATTTGTATAATCTATAGAGTTCCGTACCTTTAAAGGGATAAAGAAACCTGTATAAGATCACTTCGTTATCCGTTTGTATGTTCGTCGAAACCCTTTTTCTCAGGAACGCGTAGAGATATACAGTTGAAATGAATACCAAATACTGAGTCTGCGGTACGTTGGAGCTGTGAAAAAATCAAACGTCTATGTCTTTGCAATCAAAAGATTTGGTCCGTATTTTTTGCCCATGCATTCGCAAAGGGAATCAAAACCTATAGGGTCCTTTCCTTTGATGCAATAACTTGTAGCGTATAATAATAACTATATGTGGATAAAGAAAAAAAAATTCTCTCTATTTGTTTAGAGCGCTAGTCCGAATCGCACTTGCTTGGTTTTTTTTTTATACTGTAGGATAACATAGGTACGAGCAAACAGTCACATCTGATGGTAAGTCGACCCCACCGATCATAGACTGTAAGAAATATTAACCTCTTCATATATCTGCAAAAATCGACGCCTCAATCTTTGAGGCATTAGCTTCAGAACCAGAGAGTATTAAATCTTGGAGAAATGTAATTCAGAGACGACGTTTCTCATATGGCATAAGAATTAACAATTAAGTATCTCATATTAAGATTTTCTATGTAGATATATATCATTTAACACATATATAAATATAAGAATTAATAACATTAAGTGCTTGAATATATACAAATATGAATTAAAAATAGTTACTGTATAAATCTTGACCGCGTGGAATGGTGGCAAGAATGCTAGCAGCATTTCCCCGTTGCAATTTCAATCCTCTGGGCTAAAAAGATTAAGATTTTTTTATTTGAAAAAATAAGCCTCAATTATATGTAAAATTCTCAATTAAAATAAAAAAAAAACTCATTTAATGTACACGATAGTCGAGTAACAAGTTAATATTAAAATTTCAAAGTATCGATAAATTAGAGTCACGTCCCTAGAGTCAGTAAAAAGGTTAACACTGCACAGAGTGATGCATGGGGATGATTTTTAACGGGACGCCACTAAAGGCTTTCAACGTACGAATTATTTACTGAAACATTTCTTTTGTTTTGGCTGATTTTATAGATGTGAGCACATAACACATAGAGCTGTATGAGAAATTTTATTTACTTGTTTTATTTTTTATCATAGTAGGTTTACATGTAGTACTATGTCATATACCATCATGGCCCATTTGCTCGTCCACCTACCCGTATATTATAAAAAAGACATACTAACCTCAAGGAAAAATAGCGTTTCAAATGCTATGTTTTTGCAGACAGTAATCTATGTCGCTGATTCTAAAAGAATTCACTTCATTTCTTACTCGTGAAATGTTGACAGCTAACTAACGGTGACAAACCTTTTTGTACTGTATCGGTATGCAGATATGTATGATGGTTAGCCACTAATCCCATAGACATTGGCACCATATAACATTTTTAACCATACATGTTCCACCAACTTTGGGAACTGATATGTTATATCCCGTTTGACTATAGAAGCGAGAGCCGAGATGGTCCAGTGGTTAGAACGCGTACATCTTAGCCGGGTTCAAACCCAGGCAAGCACCATAGAATTTTCATGTGCTTAATTTGTGTTTATAATTTGTCTTATGCTCGCTGGTGAAAGAAATATGTGAATCCACAAACCCCATTGGAGCAGCGTGGTGGAATATGCTCCTAACCTTCTCCACAAAGGGAGAAGAGGTCTTAGGCCAGCTGTGGAAAATATACATGCTGAAAAATATGCATGCTGTACATGTTGTGTCTATAGTGACACAAGCTCACACACCCAAACCAGAACACAACAATACTGAAATTCACCGAAACATATTTTTTTAAATCGAAATAAAATAAATATCAGCCGCCGGTCTAACGAGTATTTAATCTTAAATGCTTTCAAACACTCATTTTGTCCCTCCCACAAAGTTATATATACCGATAGCAATATTTAAATAAAGCTCGGGACTGACCTAAAAGTCCCGAGATGGCCCAGTGGTAAGTACTCGTGCATCTTAACCGATGATCGTGGGTTCAAATCCAGGGAAGCACCACTGAATTTTCACGTGCTTAATTTGTTTTTATAATTCATCTCGTGCTCAGCGGGCAAGGAAAACATCGTGAGGAAACCTGCATGTGTCTAATTTCAACGAAATTGATGCATTGGAGCAGCGTGGTTTTAATAAGCTCCAAACCTTCTCCTTAAAGGGAGAGAAGGCCTTAGCCCAGCAGTGGGAAATACAGGCTGTTGCTTTACTTTAATTTTACTGGCCAGAAATATTATCGTAACGTAGAATTCGCAACGGGACACGCTACAGCGTACTATAAATATGCGAACTATGCTCATTACGGGTATATTGTTTAGCCGTGCTCCACTTTCATTCATTGTGAAGATCAGATACATATATAATCGTATATATGTATATATATATATATATACATATATATCCATGATGGTATTGACTTCAGGCGTGCAAATATCGTTTTGGAATACGTTCTAAGGCACATGATTAAAAAATCCAATATTTTTTTAAACCGAAACTGTGTTTTATAAGCTACTAAACCAACGCATATCTATTTATTATAAAAACATATATATATATTTTATATGTTAATTTTACACTTGTGCATCGTAAAATTTATTATTTTGTTTTACGCTTTGACCCATCATCTCCGTGTCATGACATAACAAAGAACTCACAAATGCTCTGTCTGGAACGAGACCAAAAAGTAATTCTTAAGCAAGTTTTATAATTATACCCTTAAGCAATTTTGCTTTACTAATTTTGGTATGCTAACATTTAAGATCGTAATATTTTATCAATTGAGGATTGAGGGCGTGGTGACCTGATGTATAGGATATATCTGTTTTAAGCTCCAGTCACCGCAGATATTTTATAATGTACGTTACTAATAAAACTTTATTTTTGTGAATGGAGCAATAAATTCGTTCATTCATTAAATGAAGCTGAATTAAAATGATCTTTCTGATGAATATTTCCTTCGTTTGCAGTCGAAACACTTCACAATTAAAAAACCTTTATTAAATATGTAATGCCTCATCTTATTGCCTCTACTGACAAAATGCAAGATGGAAGTTTCCTATGGACGGATTTGACGCCCAGAGAATTGCGATTCAAAGGAGAAATGCCCTTAAAATTCCTGCCCCCATTTCGCGTGGTCAAGATTTTTAGTGTTATATATTATTGAACTACTTACTATTTAGTAAGTAAGTATCTACTTATTCAAGTTCTTGTATTTAAATTATTCCTTAAGTCTCTAAGGGTTTACTAACCTTAGGATTTACTTAATCAGTGAGGCAGGCCATATTTATATTTCATCATACGTCTGCTCTAATCCCATTGGTCAGAAATAAATGGCAGATATTTACGTCCGACTGTGTCAACGTATCAACTCTCCTTGACATGCTGGTTGAAGCGCTTTAATGCTTGATTACGTATGTTGATGGATGCGCTTCAATGTGACTTTTAGGTTTGCCGACATAAGCTCATTGGCTATACTATTTTTGACGTCATACAGATACGTTGTTAAAATTTAATCCGTTTCATTAAATATTTATAAGTTTTTTTTGTTTTAATAATTATTGTTTTTTTTATTAAAAGTAGCAGTGTACGTCAAAATAAACTTAAAAATTATGGTCGTCGCGGAATAAATGTGACAGCGATTTTGATGTTTTATTGAAGCAATTTATAATTAAAGAAAGCTAATTACTGAATATATAAAATATTGAATAATAATAATTACAAACAGGTTATCATTAATAAAGTTAAAGAATAAACATAAATAATATATTTCTTGAAAAACAATAAAAATAAAAATAAAAATCAAAATATTCTTTAGTCAAGTAGGCTCATAAAAGAACTTTTGAATCGTCATGTCGTTAGCAGTCTGTAAATTTCCCACTGCTGGGCTAAGGTTTTCTCTCCCTTTGAGGAGAAGGTTTGGAGAATATTCCACCACGCTGCTCCAATGCGGGTTGGTGGAATACACATGTGGTAGAATTTCGTTAAAATTAGACACATGCAGGTTTCCTCACGATGTTTTCCTTCACCGCCGAGCACGAGATGAATTATAAACACAAATTAAGCACATGAAAATTCAATAGTGCCTGGGTTTGAACCCGAAATCATCGGTTAAGATGCACGCGTTCTAACCACTGGGCCATCTCGGTTATGACTATTCGTCATGTCAGTGTTGAATTCAATGTAAAGGTAATACCGGCTTAGAAAGAAGAACCGCAACACACTCTTTTTCAAAATTTTAATATAATACAAATTGAATATAACAATGAACACAAAATAGGCTTGTACAATTGAATTCTCATCAGGAGGGTGGAGCACTCCTAGCTAAGTTACAAAATAATCTGTATTAAGAAGTAGCAATCCCATTTCCTTTTTGTATGTTACAAAATAATTGTACACAATATGTTTTCTCTTTGTTGCTATATAATATATAACAAAGTTATAACATATGTGCCACACACACGCAGAAGCAAAGAGGGCTAAGAGAAGGCTTAACAGAGGCACGCGATTCGATCCTACCCCGATACGGCAATAAATGCTTAACAGCAAAACAAAGTTTTCTTTAAGTACTTAAATACAACACAATGTATTTTAAAAAAAATTAACATAAATTTTGTAACTCTAAATATATCTGATTCTAGTCTTGTCTGAATTTGGGTCAACGAAATATAAGCAGACGACAAGGGCTCCGGTATTATGCACGCCGATGTTATTTAATTAAATTAACCAAAAGCAAAAACAAGCTAAAAACTCTGCTCATTAACTTGGTCAAGGGAATATTTGTACTTGAAATATTTTATATTTAAAATTTTCGTTTTATTTTTACACATTTTTTTTTTAAAACTGTTTCGTTTACGGTGTGTGTTTATATGTATAAGCACACACTGTAAACAATTTATGAAAACACACTGAATATTTTGATTTTTATTGGTTTTCAAGAAATATATTATTTATGTTTATTCTTTAACTTCATTAATGATAACCTGTTTGTAATTATTATTATTCATTATTTTATATATTCAGTAATTATCTTTCTTTAATTATAAATTGCTTCAATAAAACATCAAAACCACTATGTCACATTTGTTCCGCGACGACCATAATTTTAAAGTTTTATTTTGACGTACACTGCTACTTTTGTGTGTGAATGTAAGTTTATTCTTTCTATATCACGTAAGCATGTGACGATAAAAATTGTATTTGTGAAGTCTATACGAGCGTATTGTTATAAGTTTGAAAGTGGCACCGGTAACCGAGAAGCTATCTGGAAACCGGCTGTCTTGGTATGGGCATGTTATGCGGAGGAATGAGGACCATGTTGTGAGGAAGGTTCTGAGAATGGATGTGGATGATATAGAGGTAGGTGACGACCCAAGAAACGATGGATTGTGTGAAAGACGATATGGTTAGAAAGAATGTTACTTGTGAGATGACGTCCGACAGAGATGTATGGAAGAAGAAGACATGCTGCGCCGACCCAAGTAAAATTGGGGTAAAGGCAGGAGGATGAGGATGATGATCGTATATCATATAAGCGTATTGACGATCGTATTTGATTGTATCTCACCGATCGCGAGTTCTGTATTCGTAAAAGCGAAACATTAGTTTGGATAATAGAATTTCTTTGGTAAAGTGCTTCGACTGTGTGTTCCCGAATCTCCGACTTAAGAAATGCTTATGGTCAGCTGAAAACGAACGTTAATCCTTGACCTACTTCGACGTACCCGATACATTTACGAAGTCAGAATTTATTAAGTTACTATTAATTAGACTATCTCTACTTAACTTACTCGTGTATTACAGTAAGCAATAGTTTCTGCTTCGCTTTCGTATGTTATCTGGGATGAAAGTTATGTCATTGTACATCACTGATAAACTCAGATTGGATTTGACTTCATGAACCTCATTTAAGTCAGTAACATGAATTGTGGATAGGACATCGTGAGGAAACCTGCCTTTGTCAAATTTAATTATGTCGTATAAGTGGCAACTAACCATTTGCCCATCAGGGGGTCATCAAGGGGTCAGGGGGAGGGGGATTTTATTTGATTTTTTTTCACTTTATTCTTATAAACACTCATACGTCAATTTATAAGGACTAATGGGTCTCCCGCGAAACTTCGCGTTTATTCAAAAGGTTTTGTTTTGTTTTTATTTCATTGTAAACTGCAGGCCACTCATTTACATTTGGCGCCAAAATGATGAAACCTCGTTTGAATGAAATTTTAGTTCTGTTGAAACTGGAGTTTGTTGAAAACCATTTTCTTTAATTTTGTTTACGTTTTTCTCTTTTTTCTTTTTCCTATTCAGTCACTACCGCTCTCTAATCGACCAGTAACTTTTTTCCACTCTCTAAAATTAATCCTTTGTTAAACCGTAACAGTTTAGTAAATTGCAATCAAGAATCCTCTTTGAATCGCACATCTACGGCTGGAGCTCCTCATAATAAGGTCGTGACCATGACGATCTTTTATATGCAGCTATCGTCCCGTAATCACTGGGACAAAAATCGGCTCCCGCTATTGATATTTAAGATGATAAAACAAATTTAAAGTTACGATCGCGGTTCGGAATGTAGTTTCTAACTTAAATCGTCGAGATATTTAAATCAGGCACTGGTCCTTCTCGACTAAAAGTTAATAACTTTAAAAGTACGTCACTTCAAGACAAGATTTCGTTGAAGTTTAATTACATGTCGAAATTTTACAACTTCCTATCGAGTCGTTATTTATGACCTCAATATTAACAACCGAGCCCTAAATGATAGGGCCTTGTGCAAGCATATCTGGGTAGGCACCACCGTCTAATATCCTATCACAAAACAGCAATTCTCTGTATTTTTATATTAAGATTAGCTACCTCTATGTTTACTTTTAAAACTCGTCTACGTGAGCACGTGTTGTCCGAAAGCCCGTCGCTCTTATGACTTCTGTTATGCACTATTGCTATTATTATGACATATTATATGTCAGTGTAGATCTATATTTATTTTGTAGATACTATATGGGTATGTATATGTTTCTTTTTTATAGTTTTATATATATGTATGTACATATATTGTTATATATTGTTAATTCATTATTAATTACCGCCTTCATGGTTTTCTGTTTGGCCTAAAGGTTGACTGGCAGAGAATGCCTTCAGGCATTAAGTCCGCCTTTTATCCCATTTACTTTGTGGTGATCAATAAAGTATTTAAATAAATAATAAATAAAAAGATTTGTAAGGTGAAGGCGAACTAAAGACACAAGGATATCTTAGTTCCCAAGGTTGGCTCATTGGCGAAACAAGAGATGGTTAATATTTCTTGAAGCACCAACGTCTATGAGCATTGGTGACCATTCACAAACCTCACTTGAGCCAAGCTTGAAAACCCTTAGTAAATAAAATAAAATATGAATGAGAATTCTGCCTGGGGATTGTAACATTTAAAAAGTACTTTCATTCAAACATACTCAACATATTCGTGAATGTCTTCATAGATACGTGTTTTAATAAGCTAAGTGTGCCCTCAACCTTAAGTTCAACCTACACTAAGGGCGGACACGTACGTATTTCGTTAAGCGCAAATATTGAATGAGGACATCGGACAGATAATTTAGGCAAAAGTCTTTTCTTAAAGTACGTCTCAGACATCTTTCGTAGCTATCACAAGTACTATTTGACGACCTCCCTGGTCGAGTAGTCTGTACACCGGTTTTCATGGGTACACTCCGAGGTCCCGGGTTCGATTCCCGGCCGAGTCGATGTAGAAAAAGTTCTTTACTTTTCTATGTTGTCTCGGGTCTGGGTGTTTGTGGTACCGTCGTTACTTCTGATTTTCCATAACACAAGTGCTTTAGCTACTTACATTGGGATCAGAGTAATGTATGTGATGTTGTCCAATATTTATTTATTTAATATAGAATCGTCATTTTGGAGATTATATAAAATTTTAATCTAATAACGTACGTTAATTCTACGATATCTACCCGAGTATTCTAAATTAAAATATTAAAAAACTTACTGGGGCTGAAAGAAAATGAAAGTGTGGACAGCTTTACAATTGCGGGTTCAAGCCCAATGAAATTTTTATGTGTCTATTTTGTGTTTATAGTTCATCTCTCGTGTATCTCCTAACCCGAATTGGAGTAGCGTGGTGGTATTAACTCCATATCTTCTCTTCAAAGAGAGAGAAGGCCTTAGATCAGCAGTGGGATATTTACTATACTACTTAAATAAAAAAATATTTTATTTCATTTAATCACATTGTTGGTAAAGCTCTTCTTAAATCCATGGGTTTATATTACCAACTCATCAGTTAATTAACTTTTTGACATACCGTCGAAGATTTTTTGGTTAGTGGTGCATTCGTTTCTATTTTATACAAAGTCACTGTCTCTGAGCAAAAATTTACTACATCGCGTGGTTATTCAAAAGATCTGCCTTCGAAAAAAAAAAAAAATATTTTTCTTAAATGTATTCGAAATTTAAAATTTTGTTCAAGTCAGATTGTACGGAACTTCGTTTTATTTTGTAAGTCTGTTTCGTGTCAGTTAGACGTCTAGAAGTACGGTCTTAGAATCTTAATTAACAGAGAAAAACACAAGTACCAGTGAACAACAATTACTTCATTAAATATCTTTATTATCTTCCAATTTCGACAATCATTTTGAATTTCGAGCGTTATTTTTTTTAGAACACTAGTCTTTTTACAATCGAAACCATTTTTAAGCCAAACTTTCATTTTCAGTCACTCATATTACAGTTGTGTGTGTAAGAAAAAAATCTATTTATTATTTTATTGAGGACGTTTAACTACGATCACATAGACGTTTACATAATTATAAAAGACACGGAGCAACTACAAAAATAATACTTCTTTAAATTGGGAATTGAATCGATGTCAACAAAATAACTCACCTGATTTGGAAGTTCACACAGTCTTCGGAGCGGGGAACCTTCGAGAACAGTTCTAGGCAAAGATGGCCGAAGAACTGGTGCTATCTAAGAACGTTGATATCTAGCAGGAACTCTAAGTTGGAAATCTCTATTATGATAATGATAATTATCATAATTTAAAATTGGTCACATGCTGATAACAGCATATTAAACCAGCGAGGTATTTAGTTAGAAACAAGAAAACATTAAAAAGAATTTAGCGCTTACACAGCGCTAATCTAAAAACTTCTAGCGCTAGTTTTCTCATTATAAAGTTAAGTATGTGTATCACGCGACTCTCACCTTTAAATCTCTGTGATAAAAGCCATTACCGCTTAGCTGAGCTATTACCTACTTACGGAACAATCGTATGAAATTACGCGATTCAACATGTCAAGGTCTTTTGTCTTTTTCTCGTGTGGGCGAAAAGATAGAGACACATTGTGCAAAGTTCAAACTGAAAACATTTGTTTGTGAAAAATAATGATATTGTGCTATTTGCCAAAAGCCGAGCGTTTGTAACACGTGAATCTTAAATGAATATGTGTTTAATTAAAAACCTCGTTAAGCAACACAGATTTATTATGAACTTGATTTGTGTTTATAATTCACCTCGCGCCTCGCTTAGGAAGAAACCTGCTTGTGTCACACGAAAATCTACTACCGGTTTACTAATCCATATTGGGACATCGTAATGGAGAAAGTTTAAAATCTGCTTCTCGGAGGGAAAGGACACCTTAGCTTAGCAACGGGAAATTTACTAGCAATTCCTTTTCATAAGTGTCTCGTTGGTCTTGTGGCTAACTAGTTCTGTTACAGATTAATATGTCACAAATTCGAATCACAAGTCGAATCGATATAATAAATTCTTAAAATTCTTGGTTGGCAGTTTTGCACACCGATGCCTTTGAATGTACCCATCTCCCTGCTCTTGTCAGATATCCATCCCATTGAATTTTGCAGAGAAAGAAAACAAATTTTACCTGTGTGTGCATCTAATTCATATAACACAATGCGACGATATATATTCTACACAGCTAGAAAGTCTTTTAAATACTCGTTAGATAATTCTCGTAGATAAGAATCAATATATCTAAGGATCAAATTAACAAAACAAAAACTATACAATAAAAACATATTTCCAAATAACCAAGGAAAACTTTAATAGAAACGAAATGATACGATCGTTTTTACGACATAACATCGCCGGCAGCTAACGATGCGACCCTGCACTTACGACGACTAATATAGTGTAATACAGACTAATGCAAGCCTTTACGTTCACAGAGTAATTTAGACAGAAGCAGTGGTCACGTTTTCACTTACTAACCTTTTCGGATCGCTTGACGAAAATTTCGTCATGTCAATAAACGAAAATAGACTCAGTTCGGTGGTGTTAAGGTGTTCTTTTTTATTGAAGATCACGTTGTCACAGTGAAAAGTAATTCGAGGCTGCGTTTTCACATTAAGACATAATATTATTGGAGTGCTATTTTCGGTGTTATTGAAGAAAATCTGATGTTATACTGACTGAATAGATGTTTTTTAAGACTTTTATGACTATGCTCATTTTTGCAGTTGTATAATTTTAATCGTATTGCTGTTTTAATAATATAAAATCATTTATCACATCACATCTTTATTATTACAGTTACAGATATAATAGATTTCAATTTCAGGAGTAACTATAATTTACGCGTTTAACTGCGCAAACAAGTTTTGCGCAGCGAAACGTTTTATTGTTAACTAAGAAGATAATTCAAAATAAAGAACAAGCATTCGTAAACATACGTACGATCAGTTTCTTTTTTAAATCGCACTTTGTATATAAAGCGTTACGTTTAGCTGGATCCTCAATATTCCTACTGTGACTCGAACCCTCTAAAGAAAAAGGGTTTGATGATCATTATACCTTTTTAGTCAATATAAAATGATATTCAAAAACTTATGTAGTCATATCCCAATTCCAGACAAAAAGCACTTAAAACGAATAGGCTTACTGGATTTTTGATATAATTTTGAAGCATTTGAAAAACAAATAAATATATTTTTTTTATTCATTATTGCTTAACCTTTTTGAATTAATTGCCTTAATTTACTGAGTAACTAGAACAGGATTAGTGCTTATTCTATCTGTCTGTTCAAATGCGGTTGGTTCAAATGCATATTCATATTTTATCCGAAATCAGCATTTTTCCTTATGATGTTTTTCTCTATGTATTTGATGGTCCACTTTTTGTTTCCGTTTTCTTCTTTATGATATAGGTAGACGAACGGAAAAATAGGCCACCTGCTGGTAAACGGTCACCACCATAGACAATGGAAACTCTGTGAGAAATGTTCACCATTCCCTACATCGCCAATGCGCCGCTAACCTTGGAAACCGAGATTTTATGCCCCTTGTGCTTGTAGTAACAGTGACTCAATCACCCTCAAAACCGAGACACAACAATTCTGAGTACTGCTGTTTAGCGAATAGAATATCTTATTGAACCTGTCACTTAGTAGAAACTTTGCCAACGATATTTATAGCATTAAGACGTAAATCCAATCTAATATTTTTTTTATTTATAGTAGAAGGCTATCCATGTGGTCGACCATAAGACATTAACAATGTCAAAAGTATAACCTATATATAAATATAACTATATATATGTGAATAATCGCCAATGTTTCTCCAAATATGTGAATTATAATATCCCTTTCAGATTACATAATTATTAATACAGTCTTGTTTTCGTAGCTAGATTGTAAGACCAGTAAAAAATATATAGGATCTTTCTGAAAAAATCTCAGTGGAAGTCAGAAGTTTGATAGTAGATAGCTGCACTCCCAATTCGCAGAAATCATGTAAAACTATTGGTCCTTCCTCTAAAATTTTCATAGCGTTTCCTTTCAAAGCGTAAGAATGGTACTTACCCAGACAGGCTTGCACAAAGCCCTGCCATCGAATAAAAATTTATATACAGCTTTACTAATATCTATTCACTACATTTCACCTGCTGCGTGATCTCCTGGATTAAATTTCAAAATTAAGTACGTTTTTGTTTTAAAGAAAATGTCTTTATCAATACAGGACAAAAGCCTGTCCATTAAGAATGAAATTGTAGCTCTTTTCATTCAGAGCTTTAGTAGATCCTGTTGATATAAAGTCATCGTACTTATTCCACGAAGTGCTCCCTATGCGTGTTGGTCACACGTGTGGCAGAATTTAATGTTATGTGTGTATACGATGTAGTTACATGTGTGACGTTCCCCTTATGATTCATTATAAACATTGAAAATCTTTAGTTAAAAATCACGTAATAGAATTTTTCCGTCACATACAAGTCACTTCACTTGCACTTCACTTGAGTTGACGAATCCCCTGTACCATTGTTCGCTTAACACAACAAAGCAAAATTTATTCTAAAAATATTTTATGCGCCAAAATTAATTACCAGTTTCATTACAAGAATAATTAAAAAAGTTACAACCACAGATAACATAGAGATTTATAACACAACTCTATTGAGATATAAAACTATGAAATAAATGCGACAAATAAATTTAATACCATTGCAATAAATATCTCCACAGCCATTTTGTCCGTGCCTTTAGTGTATCTTATCTTTGATTTTTAATTAATTTATTTTATTGTGCTTGCTTATATTTGATTATTTTTAAAATTAGCCTTTTCATGTGTCTCGGGGGACAAGACAGTTTTTATGCCGACAGTTACTTGTCGGTTCCTCTCGCTAGAGCCTACATTCGGATCGGTGGTAACGTTAATTTACATTACTCTTGTAAAATCTATTCAAAAGTTCAAAAGAGTCCTCTTGAATGAGGTATATTAAATAAATTATAGTTTTCGAATGATACATTTTGATTAAATACATTTAAAAATAATAATAATTAACTGTTTCTCTTTTTTGTTTACTTATTTATTTTATTTATTTTTTTTTTATGTTAGAGGTGGCAAACTAGCAGGAGGCTCACCTGATGGAAAGTGACTACCACCGCCCATGGACATCTGCAACACCGGGGGGCTTGCAGGTGCGTTGCCGGCCTTTCAGGAAAGAGTACGCTCTTTTCTTGAAGGTTCCTAAGTCGTATCGGTTCGGAAAAACCGCCGGCGAAAGCTGGTTCCACAGAGTGGTTGAATATTCCTCGAAAAATCATGTACGTAAACTAGGTATCACTGTGTATGATAAAACAGCTGTCTCCGCGTCTGCCTGTCTAACATACGATAGACTAAAAATGAACAAACGGATTTTTACCCGGTTTTTACCAATGGACAGAGAGTTACACGAGTAAGGTTAAGGTGTATAATTCATGAGGGTTTTGTGTGAATTGGCAGCTTTTCTGTACGCCGTCGTAAATTAATAGGTTTATATTTATTACGATACAAACGGTTTATGTAGATTCTACCCGTGCGGAACCGGAACGACTGGCTAGTATTTAATAATAACGATCTTAAATTTATTAATAACTATTCACAATGAAACTTAACTAAACTGATTTTAATACAGGAGCACTTCATATACCCTTACAAAGTTTATAACTTTAATTAGGTTTTCAACGGCAAAATTGGATTTGTAGAATAATAATGATATTCATAGGACATACTTATAACATACAACGCCATCTAGTTATCTGTTTGTGAACTTTTGTATGTATAGACTGTGAAAATTAAAAATAAAAAATTTATAGCGTATTTAAAATGTTATGAAGTTATAAAAAATAATTTAAAGTCTGAAACTTAATGGAAACAGCCATTCTTGTGTATTTATAGTAATTACTGACTAAAACCTTTTACGCACTTAAGTTATATAGTACTTTACTCTCAACGGACAACTTTACCGAAAGGTAAAAACGGATAACTTGTATAAATTATAACGTTCCAGCATTAAGACTGTCGTTAAATTCAACTTCAGGTACCAATTTATTAAAAATGATTTAGTTCGGAAGGTTATTAATAGATGGCGTTACGTCATGTATAGATCTCATTATTTGCAGCATAATTAACTAAATAATTACATTATTACTATGTCATATATGATATATTTAATTTCGTTATTCTGCGATCTGTGGGAGTGATTTCGTGAATAGGGACGGAAAGGCGTAACGGGAAGCTAGGTAAGCGCGTGCCATTTGGTTTTTAAAATCTATAAAAAATAAAAAAATTTAAAAAATCTAAAAATTTTATATTATTTAGTAGAGGTTAAGAAACCCAGTAAAAAATGTTTTTTTTTTTTAGTTCTAGTACATATTTGCTGAAAAATATCAAATTAAAAATTCGATATTTAAATAGCGCGCGAAAACGCTACTTTGACAATATGGCGCTGCAATGGGGTCGGTGACGTCACTTGCCTGTATTGTAATCTGTGGCACATATAATCCACAGTAGGCAAACGAGGTTAACAAGCAAGTGACGTCATCATAAGCCCGACCAATCAGGAGTGTTTTGTGTCACGTGACAAACGTTTAAAAAATGCATTTTTATTTACGGATTTTTGAATAAATTAATTATTATTTTCAACTGTCGTTGATAAATAACTGTCTTTAAACTCATAATACATATATACTGATTACAATGATTGATACTTTATGTTTCGCATTGTCAAATAGATATTACTAACGTGAAATGTCAGATGTTCAAACGTAATCGACTGCTGCGAGGCTCGTTATTTTTTATTATTTCTTTATACAATAAAATACAGAATATCATTTTAATATTAAAGCTGTGACAAAATAATAATAATTATTATTTAGTTACGTCATTTAAATCCGATTTATTTTGACTAAGATTTTCGCCATATTGGACTATATAATATTTGTGAAATTAATATATTTTGTATACAAATCGACAAACTGAGCTATGGAGTGATATGATTTTCTGAATACAAGTAAAACATATTATGAGTAATTCAAATTACTGTACTACTGTAATGTGTTCTAAAATTACCTTAAACTTTGTTCATGTTTAATTTATTATTGGTGAACTGGTTACTGCTAGCTGTACACATTTTAGTCTTAACAGCACTTTGCTTTTAATAATGATTAATAATTATTTTTTGTATAATGATATTAATGTGTTTATTCTGTTAGAAATTGTATACTAAACATATTTTATTGACATAATAATTATTAACATTAAGTCTTTAAAGATATACAAATATGAATTAAAAATAGTTACTGTATAAATTTTGACGCGTGGAATGGTGGCAAGAATGCTAGTAGCATTTCCCCGTTGAATTCTCCGATTCTCTGGACAAGAAACTAGCCCTCCTGTCACCGGCGGAGGCAATAAGGCGAGGTGTTATACTTTTAATGAACCTTTTTGCTCTACTACTCCAGGGTCTAAGTGTTTCAACAGCAAATGGGACAAAAAAAATGGATATAAAGTATATTGTACACATAAATATTTTATTTTATTATCTTATATATAAAAATAAATGGCATTTTTCGTTGTCGCTTTATAACTCAAGAACGGGCTCATCTATCCAAACCAAATTTTCAGGGTTTGTTCGGACTATTTAGTAGATGGTTTATGTGAAGTTTGCACAGAATCGGACGAGTGGTTCTTCATTTATCACATTTTTTGTAACAAATGATTTCAATAAATGGCGGGTCATTTTGTTAATGGAGATTTTTTAGACGGGGGATTGTCTGTCAAATTAAAAGTAAGTATCAGTTAAAAATGAGTACTCTCATCCACCAGTTTCAATAGGTAATACGTCTTAATTCAATTTATTATTTCCAAATAACCCATGGCATAGCATTAAATACAGGCATGTAACACAATTTCTTATTTTAAAAATGATTGAGCTGTCATTAGAAATAATACAAAAATCAGAACATTAATTCATTTCTTAAAAAAATATATTACTTAATTGCTAGCTATTTAAAAACTAAAAACATATAAATATTTATTTACGTTTGTCGATTTAAAAATAGCGTGTACTTTCAATTTTTAAATTTTACTCAGTTTTTTAGTGCGCTGTCGGTGTTTCACGTAGTTAGCAGGCTTTATCTGAATTAAATTGTCAAACGCATTTACACAAACGGTAAGTTTTGAACTGTTGAAGTGATTACATGTATGTGTGTTACTTAATTTGAAAAAAACATATTGCTGTGTATTTTATTATTTTGTAATGGATTATTTTATTGACATTTTTTTATACATTGACAACGAATGCGTAAAAACATAAGTACAGGGTGAAATTTTGTTGGTTGTTTTCCCGCAAAGAATTGATTTAGTAGTCAATACCTACTCCTTATGTATTTTTATTTTTACGCGAAACAATCGATATCTTGCGGGAAAATAACCACCAATATTTCATCCCGTATATTTCCAGACACACATGTATAAATACTGATACACCACTATTAATGTAGCGATTTGTTTTCAATTTCATTTTTTCTTTTGTATATGAAGGATGAAGGATCAATGCCACGAGCCAGACGAGCAAATATAGATCGGCGAACGCGTAATACAAATTATGTGACATCACACAGACGATCACAGACTGCAGATGAACGCACATAAGCTAATGCATCGCAGCGTGAACGTAGTGCACGAAATAGATCTGCTGACCCTGTGCCTGTACTGAATCTTCCACGGCGATCACGAATACGTCGTGCTACTTTGACTGAAACGATGTGTGCTGCTTTTAATTACAACAGTCAGATTGATTATAGTATGTACGGATACATTGGAATGATGGACGTAATATGTCCACATTGTGATGCGGCAAAATTTTGAGGTGAATCGCCCAGCATGTGTTGTGCTAATGGCAAAGTTAGATTGCCAGCATTAGAAATTCCACCCGAACCATTATATTCATTAATATTTGGGACATCTCAAACATCGAAGCATTTTTTGATATTTTGATTGATATTCAACAATACAATTCGGCATTTCAAATGACTTCTTTTGGTGCTACTAAAATTATTAGAGATAATTTCATGCCGACGTTTATGGTAAATACTTCAACTGGATTGTCCGATATTTATATCAATCTTAATCATAAAGTATTCGATAGTTTTAAAAATTCTTATCCAAGAACCTAAAATTGCATACATGTTACAGATTCAGGGCCAGATTTATCATCAAGTTGGTTCGTTATTGCCGTGCCCCGACGCTGATCATCATTTTTTGCAAATTTATTTTATTGGTGATGAAAATCGTGAATTGGATCAACGTCGTACAATTGTTTCAAATACAAGACGAGAAATTATTCGAGAGCTACAATGGTTTTTCCACCAGCATAACGCATTATCCACAAACCGGTAAATAATTATCCTATTTTCTGTGTGTTGACGTTTTCATTTTCCAAAGTCACATTTTGCATTTATTTTCAGGTCTACATATACAGAAAAAAGTTGTGCCATGAATTTTTATTCGTATCGATTGATGATTCGTCCACAAGCACAAAATTATATCTTGAAATGTGGTAAACTATAAGATCAGTACATCGTTGATATGTATGCCAAAATAGAAACTGAACGTCTTGATTTTATTCGTTTCAACCAAGCAAAATTAAGATCCGAAGAATATATTCATTTGCAAGATGCGATAGCGAATGATGCTAATGTAAATGACATCGGGCGATTGACTAAACGACGGCGGCCAACTTTATGTTGCCTGTTCCAGAGTCGGTACCCCCAGCCGTTTGTTTATTCACACTCAAAATGGAAAAACCAAAAATATTGTTTATCCAATAAGCCAATAATTCAAATAAAGTCTGCTAACTACATGAAACACCGACAGCGCACTAAAAAACTGAGTAAAATTTAAAAATTGAAAGTACACGCTACTTTTAAATCGACAAACGTAAATAAATATTTATATGATTTTAGTTTTTAAATAGCTAGCAATTAAGTAATATATTTTGTTAAGAAATGAATCCATGTTCTAACTCATTTTTGTATTATATCACTTTATAGGTAGCGAAGCACGTACCGGGCCGGTAGTATTTTATATTAGTGTTAGTTACGAGCTTAACTTCTTTTGCGCTAGTGACACTTATAGTGAAAGATTCCGTGGAAAGATTCCAAATATATCAATGAGAACAATACGCAAATCGTTTAGAAATCATTGATAATTAATATTAAAAATGGAGTTTAAATATTCTAAATTCTTATAATAATAATTTATTAATTTAATCTCCATTTTTTACTAAGCTGTTGTTTTAAATCAATAACTGTAAAAAAAATTTATTAACGTTTTATACATTACTTTACGCGCTATATTTTGTTACACAATATCATAGAAATAAAAACCTTATTAAAACCACATGAGTATTATTATTCTCTGGCAACATTAGTAAAGTTTAAGCACATAAGAGGATTCGGTAGCGATAGTTAAGTTGTCTAACATGATAGATTAACGAGTAGACACACGAGCTGTCTGGTCTACTTCTTGCCATCTTTAGTACTAAACGGGCGCCATGTTACGGTATTTTTAGTATACTCGCGTCGTGTGCGCTCTGTCTTAGTCCATTAATATAAATTCTCGTTTAAGACTTAGTTTATTTCTGGGTCCAAGAACTTGCACGGTATTTTGTGCAACAAAATGTTTTTTTTTTGTTTTTTCTTATGGCATTTTGGTGCTTTCAAGCAAAACGTATTCAGCTAACGTCATATGCCATGGAAAAGACGCGGTGGACGTGTTCATCGATTAATTAAGATAATATGTATTTATAAATCCACGAGAGAATCAGAGAATGCTTTACGATGGAAAAATTAACCGACTCATTTCGGCATCTATTTTATTACTATTCTCAATTCACGGAAACAGAAGAGTTTTCATCTTCCTAGAGATAATTTTATTAAGATAAATTTGTTTAATTTATTTAATTAGATAGAAAACTAAATCATCATCAAAATAGACCAAAATCTATTCAATTTATTTTTGACAAATTTTCTTCAATAATTGAATGTCCCCACTTTTTTCTCGATGGAAAAAAGCAGAGGTACCATCTCTTACGGGGGTCACGAGGTCGCTTGCGCGTGCTATATATTAATTTTAACTTAAAATTTTGAGATACACTGATCATTATGAGTGCGTGCACTTTTGGAATATCCAAATTTTCCTCGTTTTATGCTCTAAGCTAAATAAATGTATTGCTTAATGTAAAATGGTTTAAGCCTGAATAAGTAATAGCTGAGTCACAGTAGACGGATTTCGAGATAAATTAATCATGCACATCCTGCGGGTATATACGTCACACTGTTTCTTCAATGTAAAGCGTATGCGCGAAGTATTTCCTTCCTAAGATTATTTGATTAATTATAAACACTAAGTTTGTCAGCTTGTCATATTTCTGGGATTTATTGATATTGTTTATATAATCGTACGTTATTTTATTAAGATGATTAATTTATTCAGAACATCCAACGGAAGTAACAATGGTTTTATTATGATGATATCGTCCTGACCGATTCCGGTCACGAAGGCCTATTACAAAGAAGACGACTACTCTCCAAAGGATATATTATAGAATACAAGTGTGTGCATAAGCACAGGTGCACTTTCATAATCCGATGGGACGGCTGCTTTGCGCAAACCCATCTGGGTAGGTTAACCACCCACTCATCAGATATTCTACCAGATATTATATACAAGACACTTTCTCGTAGGAGAGGTTTCCCGTAAGGGCATTTTATAAAATATGTTATAAATGTGTTTACAACATTACAACTTACAATATTCATAACTACAAATATCTTTCTATGATTGCTGAAAGAACGCCAATTCATTACATATAAATAATTATAACATATAAACGATATTGTTAATCATATGTAATTTGTTTATTATATATAAATTAAATTCTCGAATTAAAAATAATATAAATATTGGCCAATTTTGTAAAATTCACGTGCAATTGTGGTCACTCGGTTCACATATTTACAAAACTAAAATTGTTTAAAATGTAATTAATTATAGGAAAATTACTATCGAATTGTGTATTTTGGCCGCAAAATGACGCATTAGACAAAAAAAAGCTTCTATGTTATGTATGTAGTAGGGTGTCCACACAATTAAAAATCACTGCGGAATTGATCATTGATCGGTCTATTCTGAATTCGAATCCGTTATTTCAAATAGTGAACAGGTGTAAAGTGTATCTGTCTGTTTATTATTTAATCCTAGCGCAACCTCTTAGCCGATCGTGATGAAACTTAGCACGTAGATAGATGTAGCTTGCTCGATGAAGCATTCAAATGAAAGTAAGAGAAAATAAAGTGTAATATTATATATACTATTACTTATAATATAAATATATTGTTAGGGCATTGTAATTATTACAAGCTACGAGCTAATTCAAACAATAAAATTTACAAAATCATCCCACTAATATTATAAATTTGTAAGTCTCTATAGTAAAATGTTTGTTGCTCACAAACGGCTGAACGGTTTTAAATGAAATTTGCAATCCTACTTAAGAGCATAGTTTGTAAGCGTGGGAATTTATTTTAGAACACACACATAGGTACTTTCCAATAATACACTTGCATTGTGCAGTGTATCGTACGCACCCCCTAGACAATTAGTTGCTTGTTTTCGTTGCAACGAATAAATTAAATTTTCATTGCGCGTTCATAACGTAGGATTTATAAAAATACATTTATTTATGAGTAATGTATTAGCTATAAGGTTGTCACTCGCAAACACAATTATAAATTATTTGTTAGCATAGGGTGCGGTCAGAGTGCATTAAGATGCCTCATATACATTATGATTTTTATTGATTCTACTGCTCTCCTCTAACTAAATTATTATTTTCTGGATATTTTAAGGTTGGTAGGTATAACGAATTAGGGCGTTAAGACACATTAAATAATCACTTACTTAAATTTTATAAATAAAAATAATGGAGGTAAATATTAATCAGTTTTTTTTTTAATTAACTAATAACTAAAGACATAAATCTTCTTGGTTAAACAAGTCAATTAAAATTATTTTATATTACACAAAAATCAGGGGGGCGGCCCGCTGACGGTATCTGGTCATGAAAGGTACTAACTAAGTATAGCATCAGTACAAAATGGAATGTATATCAACCGTTTTTGCTTAGCACTATGCACTATTTTAATTAAGCATTTAAATAATTAGGAATTAAGCAGACGAACTAAACGACATGAGTTTGGGTATGAGTTGGCGTTTGTTTTAAATTTCGTATTAAGAGAAAAAAATAAGCAGGATAGTGCAAAAATTACATTACATTCAGGTTCATTCGGGTATTCACTATGTTCATCCTTACAATTTTGTACTTTTAATTCGACATTAGGGGAAAATAGTTACCCTTCGTACACTTTTCAGACTTTATTTTTTTATTGATGTGATTAATTGTCGTATTTACCTAGTTTATGTGCTTAAGTGTAACAAATATATTATAGTTTGTTACAAAAAAGTCCAAAACTATTATGACAAAAGGTTAAAGGATTATAGGCTTTTTTCTACATAAAATAATTGTACGAATGTACCCCACGTATTGGTATGGTAGGGGTACGTTCGTACAGTAAATGCGGTAAATTCGTACGCCATGGGGTAGATTCATACAGAGTAATTAAAAAGCCAATTAAAATCGTTCAATTTTTATTAATTATTACAAAAATATTTATTTATCAAAGAACTAACTTAATAATATGTGACTTGACTAATAGTCGATAAATCTTGAAAAGTAAAAATTAACAATTGCATCCCACGACACTCGCGCCCAACCCTTATGCTAACTTGTCTATGTGTGCGTAGACGATTCGCGAAATTATAAGACTCGGCTCGAAATAAAAACTGACGTGCTCCCACCTTGAGATCTGGGGAGGGACTGAAAATTTGTTGACAGCGATGTCGAATAATAAGTCAAAACCGTCAAATGATTTTCTCCATACTAAAAAGTATGGACGACGAATGCCAAAAAGTAAGCAATATTGAAATAAAAATTACTATAATATTATGTGATATAATAGAAATTTAACACGGTGAACTTATTATTTACACTTTTGTGTCCCCATTTAACCAAAAATACATATATAAACTAGCAGCTAAATAGCTTAAAAAACGTTAATAGAAAAGGTCGATTTCAGTGTTTGGAGTGATGTTGACGATGAATTTACTGAGTTATTAATACAAATTTTATAAATATCATGCGGTGAAACTTGAGATCTATCTATTAAGATACTGAATGTTTTTTTTCATCCATAATCAATACTCCAGTTTTAAGATATTTCGAAAATAGTAAGCGCTATTTAGGCGTTCCGCAAGGACTGTCCTCTTAAGTGTACACAGATCTGTAATGACATAATTAATATAATATTTATATTTTATATAAATATGTATTATCTGTGTATTTATGTAACTGTCATCTCGAGTGACGCATATCGCGGAAAGCGCGGGAAAATAAGATATATAAAAATCGGCGCGCGGTGAAGACGGCGTGTGTGCACATCGAGCTGATATTTAAATATAATATCTATTTTTTTTTTATGATATCAGTAAGCGGACTAGCAAATGGGCCACCTGATGGTAAGTGGTCACCACCGCCCATAGACAATGGCGTCGTAAGAAATATTAACCATTCCTTACATCACCAATGCGCCACTAACCTTGGGAACTAAGATGTTACGTCCCTTGTGCCTGTAGTGACACTGTAATTTAATGTAACTTGTAAATCGACCTTACATGTGAACACTACACCTACCGATAAATTATTTTTATTAAAAAAAATGTTTATTGTGTTACATAAAAAAGTCATAATCTATGTTTAGGAACCAAAACCTAGTAAGTTATCAGTATGGACTAGTACTTGAGTCAGGTGGCCCAATCCTTGCAAAAAAATTAAGTATTTACACTTACATAATACATAAACATAATCAGCCTGTAAATTTCCCACTGCTGGGCTAAGGCCTCCTCTCCCGTTGAGGAGAAGGTATGGAGCATATTCCACCACGCTGCTCCAATGCGGGTTGGCGGAATACACATGTGGCAGAATTTCGTTGAAATTAGACACATGCAGGTTTCCTCACGATGTTTTCCTTCACCGCCGAGCACGAGATGAATTATAAACACAAATTAAGCACATGAAAATTCAGTGGTGCCTGCCTGGGTTTGAACCCGAAATCATCGGTTAAGATGCACGCGTTCTAACCACTGGGCCATCTCGGCTCGCATATTTGCACTTATATTCATATATTCTAACTTTATAAAATCTTACAAATAAATTAGACCAGAATTAACACTTTTAAGAAATGATAATCTATAACATTTTTCTAACCTCTAAATATTATTCTCAGGTTTCCGATGACATCGGCTACGTGGTATACTCGGCGCTGGGCAGCTTTTACATACCGTCCTGCATAATGGTGTTCGTGTATATACGAATATACTACGCTGCCAAGGCGAGGGCGAGACGAGGTATACGAAAAAACCCAAGGCCGAGACCGGTAAGTATATATTTTGTAAAACATATAAAAATTCAAGACTGACTAAATTTCAAAGTCACAGATTCAATCTCTACCTTTTGGCTCAACTGGAGGGAAAACAATTATTTAATTGTATATATTATTTATTTATTATTCTGCTCTTTATTAAAAACTATTTTAATCTATGTATTAACGACAAGATCAATACTTGTAATTATGGGTTTAATCGTAACATAGTAAAGTTAATTTTATTTCGTATCTATTTCATTACGAACAATACGATTCCCGAATTCTCGTCAATATCCACAACCACCCACCAATGGTCACGTGTCACATACCTAAATAATTCCGAGTGGTTAACCTAATCGAAGTGTTGTAAACAATAAATAAATTATAACTGTATTTTCATTTTCAATTAAATATTTTATCGAGCCGTCTCAAATACATTTCAGATTCAGCCTCTCTTTCCTGTTTATATGCTGTATAATATATAATATTATACAGCATATAAATATTATTTAAAGTTTAATTTTTAGTTGTTTAAGAATAAAACATGCTTGTTTGCACCATCCCGTTTCCCACAGACAAATTCTTACTCTAAAGGGTTGTCTGTAAGAGATTGCTTTAAGCAATAAGACCGCCTTTGCACGCTTCTCTTTTTTGTTATATGTTCTTGTAATGTTATGTACACTGTATCTTTTGTCTTTTGTGTGCAATAAAGTGTTTATAAAGTGTTTATAAATATTCCTGGTTTCAGAACGAACAACAGACGAGCTTCACAAACGCGCCGAAAGGCACGCGGCCGATGCCGACGACATCAACCATATCTATTCCACCGGATATAGACGCTAACAATTCTAATAATAATAGGTGAGATGCCGGACTACATATTTACATCATATATAGCCTGAACGTGTCCTCCCGGCTGATTGCGATGGCTATTCCCAGTGGAGACTTACTTGTTGGTAGGGCTCTGTGTACCCGTGTGGACGGATACCATCGACTCCTCATATGTTCTAGTGCGAAACAGCAATTCTCATTGTCGTGTTCCGGTTTGATGACTCACCCTGAATGACCCAGTGTAACTACAGGCACGTGGGCCGTAACATCTCAGTTCAGTTTAATTTTTGCTGCGACTCGTCTTTAACTTATTTTTTCTGATATTCCTGTTCATTTATTTCGTATCATGCACTAATTTGTCAACTCATGTAGTAACCCGTCCACTGGCAAACAGTGTCATTTATTGGGTATTTACCATCACCGTATTTAATTCCAAAGAACTCATTAAAAGCAAGGCCATTTTATTACATCAACAAACGAACTGCATCAGAATAGCCTACCTTGAACTCTTGAGACAAGAAGGACCATGTAAGCCGAAACAATCCACCCCCTTAACATCTATCCTTAAAGCTCAAAGATATAACATAAGTAGATTAGAATCAATAATCACATAACGATATTGATTTCAGGGAAAGTCAAATATCAACAATAGAAACGCAACAGGTACCAATACCGACCGTTACGTGTGACTTCGCCTCCGACATATCAACTAGTGAAGCGGGGGACGTAGCACTACAACCGGACGAGAGGAAAGACACGTTAAAGGTAAAAATAATAACTGAAAACCAAACCCAAGGACACTGATAGAAATCCTTGCTACTGCTAATATTGATCATACTCAGTCGTGATAGGAGACGAAGTGAATTCTTGATATATTTACTTTATGGTAGGGCTTATCAAGTAGGGCAAGTCTGTCTGAATTCATTTTCATTCATCATCGTGATCAGCCTGTGTTATTCCACTGCTGGACGTAGGGATCGGCCAAGGCGCGCCACTGAGCCCGATCTTCGGCCCTTCTCGTCCATTTTCACTCAAAGAGCAATTATTATGAGTATTGTTGTGTTCCGGCTTAAACCAGCGTAACTATTGGCAAAGGGGCATAACATCTTAGCTCCCGATTGGAAATGTAAAGAATAGTTACATATTTCTTACAGTGCCAATGTCTATGGACGGTGGTGACCACTTAGCAACAGGTGGCACATTTGTCCATCCGCCTAAAAATACAATATACAATTAATTAGTACGGTTGATGAAACTCCGTAATATTCTAAAACTCGACTTGTAATAGCATAAATGGATGCTGAAAAGGTTAAATTAAAATTTGTCAAAAAAAAAAAAGAAATAAATTCACTTCTAGCAAACAAAGCAAACATTTGATTACAATTACCAAAAGAAAATGAACACAAATCTTTCATTTAAAAATGTTATTATTAGATATACATTTACTCATAAAACGATTTTTCTTTTACTTTCATATCGTACATTAAACTTTGAATTTCTATAATATCGAATTAAACTCTTGAAATATTACAAAAATTCAATTTCAAATTCATAATCTTCAACAAAGGTAGACGGGTAATACTATTTGAGAGTAAGACCGAAAGAATTGAGCACCTTAATTTTTCCTATAAAACCTTTACCCACAAAGTCCATTAAGATAATGCATTTTATCATTCACATTAAAAGCTCTTTTACCTCACCGTTTTTATTTCTAGAATTTCTAGAAAAAAACATTAATTGTTATCCATTTAAAATAACGTTAAAAACGCGTACATTTCCGGTTACTTACCTAGCAGCAGATTCCCTTTCATTTATTTAACAAGTACAAACTCTTGAACAAAGGTAAATATAAACGTTCGAAGAATTGTAAATTTTTAATGCACCTTCGTTATAGAATGAGAATGCATTTAATGGAATTAATCACGTAAACGCACTATGAAACTGCTTACCGGGATTAAAGTTAACCGATTAATGGGTTAACAGTTTATTAAATTATACAATTAAATAAGTTATTATTGGTTATTTCAATTATTAACAAGTTATGTTTTAACATTGACTGTGAATCCAAGAATTGAAACTAAAAAGCCTGTGATGTCCTGAAGTATCCCACAGCTGGATTCTGAATTTTTTTTGAGAAAAAGGTTAGGTGGTTATTCTCCGCTGATTATTGTTCCACTAGGTGTGGTTAAGGATTTTCTCATGGTATTTTTCACAGCCAAGCACGAGTTGAATTATAAACACAAATTAAGCACATGAAAAGTCTGTTTGCGTCATACGTCGTCTAACATTCCCGTGTCCGTACTAAGTCACCTCGACTGATAATTCACTTTAATATCTCTTCACTAAAAAGCATTTGAAGACTTATAGTCTTCGAATAATCTACTCCGTACAGCAAAATTGCATAACGTATTATAATAATAAAACTGGGGTATCTAAATCGCACTTTTTCCGCGAAATCGTCCCTCAAGAATACTTGTAATATATTTCTATATGAAATTCAGATATGAGGAGGTATAGATAGATAGATAGATAGATAGATAACTAGGTTAGATAGTTATACTAATGCTCCATTCTTGAGAAAATTGAAAAATACATTTATTCAACGTATTTCCACCTGCACCCGCAAAATTCGCTCGGAATTTGTATTCGGAGATTTATTTCACTGGGAATATAATTTGAATTTATTTTCTTTATTCAAATACGTGTGAATATGTGCCTGTTATATAAGACGTATGACGTCAGAGATATACTACTCTAACCTAATAAAGTATTCGCTAGAAATTCAATGTTTTCGTATTCATGATTATTGTATCCGATTAATAAGGAATACATGCGTAAAATAATGCAGACACGTTATACCAAATAAGAGAGACATATTTTCCTAAAACCGCTTAGTAATTTTTTGGTAAAAAATGCTTATATTTATATAAATACATAAATTGATAAAGGGCTAATAATTCAAGTCGAAGTTTTCATCTTGAAACCGGGATAGTAAAGTCTTAGTAGTAATTTCCTTGAGTGATTTTTCTAACTTGTATCATGCTTGGTGGTGAAAAAAACGTCCTGAGAGAACTTGCATGTGTCGGATCAAAATTTTGCGCAAAAAGTATTCAAAAAACCGTTGGAGTAGCATTAGTGTCTCCTCTGAGGAGAGACGCCCTAACATACCCAGCAGTGGTATATTACAGGCTTACATTTGAATTTTTTGTTTCCATATTACACCATCTGATATTCAACCACCAAATAACAATTCTAACCTAATATAAAATCTGAATACATAAGCATTTAATTAAAATAAAATAATGTTAACAATAATAAATTAGTAAAAATACATCAAATTAATTAAATTAAATTAAATTAAATTAAAAGTAACTCTAATTACGATTATCTAAAGCATTTTTAATAAGACATAAAAAAACACTTAGTTTTCGTAATTTTTATGACGTGATCAGCTATATCATTTACGCTTGTTCCAGGTGGTAACATCAGCGCAAGTAACAAGAAACCCCTTAGCCGCGTGCCCTTATAGAAGTTCAACGCTCTCCGTAAACGGAGAACTTCAGTTGCAATCGCAGAGATGCAGAGCGCCAAGCGTAGCCATAGACACAGATATGGTATCCGAACTGGAACCATCGTCATCAGACTCCGGCGTCGTGTCCCGTTGCGCTGTAGTCAAACCTCTTAAGTTAAGAATATGCCAGCCAATTTTCGGCAAAAAGAGTGACTCGTCACGGAAACAAGAAAAAACTCAACCAACAAAAGCCGAACTGGAACCAGCTTTACCGAAGCAGCATAAGCCACGTGATCCGGAAAGGGAAAAGCGAAGGTTGGCGAGAAAGAAAGAGAAGCGGGCGACACTAATATTAGGTTTAATCATGGGTAGTTTTATAGCATGCTGGCTACCATTCTTCTTCCTTTACATCTTGAAGGCTGCGTGCAGAGGATGCATCATACCTTCGAGTGCTTTCGCTATAGCATTCTGGTTGGGTTATATGAACTCCGTCTTAAATCCTGTAATATATACGATATTCAACAAAGATTTCCGACGAGCATTCAGAAGGATACTGTTCAAGTGATGTTTAGCCTACCTGTGCTGCTACCGGTGTGTCGCCAACAGAATCATGCTGGCCCAACAGCGAGCAGCGCCAGGTCTTTACAATGTACGTTGATCAAATCACTATCCATTAACTTGAAACGCTTGAAATTTTTACTTTGTACTATAATATCATTCGAGTCGAATATATTTTTTAAAGAATAATGTGTTCATTTGTAAATAATATTATTATGTTGTATAGATTTTCATACGTGACCTATTCTGTGAATACTGTTGTCGCCTAATGTTACTTTTGTATTCGGATAATCTTATTGGCGTTTTATCTTCGTGAATATTATCAGATAAATATATAATTTGTAAGCGATTAATGTAGCCGTTTTGAATTCATCTGTTTTCGATTAAAATATTGTGTAATTAAATAAATTTTACAAAAGTTTTAACTGTGCTAATCTAAAGGTAACTTCGTGAACTCAAGACCGAAACCCGCGTTGAGTGTCGTATTTACACAAAGGTTAGTCTAGTTGATAACAGTACTATAGAGGATACAAATTATTCGCATGTAAAAAATAATTGTATAAAATTCTAGTTTTCTTTAATCGTAGAGTCGTCTAGTGGGAATTATATTAATGAAAAAAAAACTGCAACACTAATGGATTTGAAATGTATAGATTACTTATATCGTCTAAATAACTTATTCCTATACTTGTAAAAAATATTTAACGAAAAAAAAAAAAAAAACATTTTATACCCTTACCTTATAATTTTATTATAATTCATAATAAATGAATATGTAGCTTTTTCTATCAATCTCTCTTAACATATAAATATTCATCTGTGTTAAAATGAAAAATTATTTATTTTAATTTTCGATGAATAAATATACTCTACGCTTTATACGTACAAACAATAAATTAATTTAAGTTAATATTGTATAATTGTTCATCTTAAATATATTTCTTTACAAGAATCGATCACACATATGTATATGGAAAAAGGCATTCGTACTTCATTTTATATAATTTTCAATTTCAACTTCATTATCAAATACCTTTAGACATTATTCTACTGAAATAGTAAAAATACATAAGGTAAATAAAACCCAGCTGCCCTGCCAAAGAACGATCTGAAAAATAAAAAATATATAGTCAGCGTCACAGGAACATACGTCCCCACACGTCCAAGTATGTTCAAGCATATAAACGTTATGATGGAATAAATAAACTCATATATGTTTTACTTGGTGGAAGAGTTTTGTGCCAGCCCGTCTGAGTACCACCCACTCATCTACAGGCAAGCAGCAACATTGTTGTGTTCCGTTTTGAGGCATTCGTGACCACTTAGCATTAGGTGGCCCATTTACATATGCCATAACAAAATATATAAGCATGAGCCCTGAAAACGCATTTTTTGTGCAGTCGTGTAAAGATAAGTCCAATTTCACACAAATACATAATACATCTCACAATATTTATTATAAATACTTTAAAAAAATTATATATTATGTCGATATGTTAATTTTACTTTATTCTGAAATGTAATTGGTCGATGACAATTCATGACGCAATACGTACTTTCAGTTTTTCGTATTATTTTACATGAATTACGACATGCATTTCAAAACCTATTAAGAACTCATTTTGATTGTTAAAATAATTAATAATTTAACAATCAAAATCAAATGTATTCAATCATAAAAGTACTTTTGAATCGTTACGTATTCTCTCGAACTGGATTTGGTTTCGTTTTGTAGCCCATGTGTGCAATTGCCTTAGCCAAAATCTTTCCTATCAAATAGGCTTGAATAAAGCTTGACGATCTCCGTGTTCGAGTCGATGTAGAAAAAGTTCATTAGTTTTCTATGTTGTCTTGGGTCTGGGTGTTTGTGGTACCGTCGTTACTTCTGATTTTCCATAACACAAGTGCTTTAGCTACTTACATTGGGATCAGAGTAATGTGTGTGATGTTGTTCGATATTTATTAATATTTAAAGCTACTCCGGTGTTCATCGGTGATAGTAAAAGTTGCAGAGCTCCATATAGCACGGTCAGGTCTATCGATATCTTTATAACCGAAACTAGATGATTTTAACACCCAAATCAATAATGTTCCTGTTCGAAATTTAAAATCGCCATTATCATTTTAGATCCATGTTTCTATCGAAATAATTTGATAAGAAATTGGAAATTAATATGAAAGTACTGATTCAACCGCAAATATCAAGGCCAGACAGCATGGAATACACAAAGATGCGTTATCTATTAAACTTTGATTTTGGTAACTAGCGGACTACGTAACCTTAGACTAATACGTTCCATAACGTCTTATAACACTCGGAACCATGATTATCGAGGATTTAATTAATATGGGGCCGATTTCGTCGTCAGTATTTTTCAGCAAAATTAGTTTCAATAGTTTTGTTCAAAATGTCTTCTACTTATAAAGTTAAATGGTGTTGTTATATATATTTTTTTCTTTATAATATGTAGGAGGATTGGCAAATGGGCACCTTGATGGTCAGCACCTCAGCTCACGGGCATTGGTGAAGTGGAATATTAACAATTTCAGTCACCAATCCCTCACCCGTGTTGGGAACTAAGATGTTATGTCCCTTGTGCCTTTAATTACACTGACTCATCCACCCTCTAAACCGGAATACAGCAGTGCTAACTAGTATTGTTTAGCGTTATAATAAGTATTTAATTCCTCGTGTCCGTGACTTACTCCCTAATCTTCGTTCCTTCTCCATGTGAGTGTGTTACTCACACAAATATATTTATTTTACTAAAAAACCTTTGAATGTTTTTTTTTTTCATTTCACTCTACACTAGCGACCACCCCGGGTATGAAATAGTATTTATAATTTAAAATACTCAAGAATAATGTAGCCTTTATTTTTTTTGGAATTTAATCATTAGATCCTTTACAAGTAAATAGATTTGTACCTCTGAAATATTATTTTGTGTTTTTTTTTTGTTCTTCATTTTTCATAGCCATCAATTCTGACATTTTACATCTGCTATGAAATATCAAAAAACGTGACGGTCACAATTTTGATCACATCACATCGATAGACAGGCTGTATGGCGTCGAGCTTGGATTAAGCTTGTTACATCAATTCAGTTAATGCTTTTGCCTTTGGATTACTTTAAAAAAAACAACCACAAACTTCAATTTTTAACATCCACAGAGTAGACAAATAATAATAAACAAAATATAAAAAAGGCGGGAATTACCACAGAGTATAATAAAAAAAAATTACGTATGTAGTTACTTTGCCTTATTTTAACATATAACCGAGCCTTATCATGTGTATCTTGTGAAGAGATTTTTATATTAATACTCATTTATATCATATTCATTAAATAATGATCAAAATATCGTTGTAAAGGTGTGGTGTTTGAATCTTTGAATGTATTGTAAACATTTTCTTTAGTATTCAAAGGAGATTAATACAACAAATATAATCTTAAAAAGTAGTGAAATCATATATATATAATGTTCTAAATAGTTTAATTTGTTTCAACTATGTAACATTTATATAAAATGTTTACAATATCTCAATGATAATTATTAGAATAGAATTATTAATATTTAATTAAATGATGACTGTGCCTCCGTGCCTACTAGCACTTCAATAAATTGCACATTTTAATAAAAAAGAAAAAAATATATATTATTAAAAAAAAAACACACGTTTTTATTTTTTATTTTCGCATAATTTGTTAAATTATATGTAATGCATTGATCGATTTTCAAATCGAATTACTAACAATTTAACACTTGCACAATTAATTTATTTTATCGATTTAATAAATTTATTTAAATAAAAAAATAAATAAATGTGAGTTTTTTTGTATTTTCAAAGCGCTGGTCGCATCCCGATTTCAATTTGTATAAATATTGTTATTATTTAGATTATATTAAACATTGAACTATAGAATAGTTGTAATTGTATTATAAAAAAAGAACACCAAAACTATATAAACCTAATCTTATGATAATAGTTTAATATATTCTAATATCTTAGTAAAACATACGCGTTAAATTTGAGCGTATTTAGAGAATTCAGCGTATCCTGTACATAAGCTTATTTCATATTTCTCTCATTATGTAAAAATTACATAAATTATATAAATAATTATAAATAGATTTAACGTTAATTATTATAAATATTTATAAACTGTACCTACGACTGAATATAGTTTATAAAAATTTCTTTCCTACAAAATGTAAATACTGATTACAACTTAGTAGATAATATTATAATTATAAATTTTAAACGACAACGACGACTTAATTCTAAATAAATGTATTTTAGATTCTTGTATTAGAAATCTCATTAATTAGGTTATAAATATATTAATAAAAATTAATTTAATATAATATAAATAATATAATTTATAAATAATTTGAGCAATAGAAGGGATAAACGAAAATGTATTGTTATCATTTATCAATTTAAGTATTTCATATACTGTCTTCCAAAGTGCGTGTGATCATAAATATGTAAATTTAGCGTTTATTCGTTTTTATTTTAAACATTTAAAAACACCAATTTATGTAAATTATGTTCACATAAAAATTAGCTATTTAAGCTGCCAAATAATTTTACTAGCTATAAATTTTAAAGCAGAGTAACGTAAGACGTATATCTTAAATATATCTAAAATCCCGCAATTACGCAATGAGCCCTTGCGAATTGCGTCGATTTTACATAAATAAATAAATATTATTTATGAAAATATATCGAAAGGAAATAATCATTTCGTTATATTTTCCAAGCTAATTATAATTGAACGCAATAATTTTTTTAATGATAAAAATTAATAATTATCTTTTCTTAATCTATATAAAGTTTCAAATAAAACATCTGTACAGTTTAAAAATGTAAAGAAATATGCCAATTCATATTTAAATATTAACCAGATAGACAGTTTCGATATTATAATAAATTTGTTTTTAGAATAATGAATAGTATATATATAATATTATTATGTATAATTATTAGAATCTTGTTCAATAATATAAAAGTTATAATCTATAATTATTTATATTATAATAGTTAACAGAGTCTAGTAGTTCGTTGATTAAATTTATTTCAAATATTTCGGTAATTATTATAATTTGTTTTTATTCTTTGTATTGTAATCGTCTCATACGATACAATTATTATTATTATCGATTCGAAATTGTAAATGAATGAATATACGAAGTACCAAATATACAAGTTTTAATCTTTACAAATTGTTTTAATACTCAACCTTATGTCAATAATACAATATTATACAGCCTAATGCATCAATACCTTGGAGCGTAATACATTTAAAAAAAAAGCGCTCTATCATCTGTCACTGAGGCTTAAGTTTACATTTGGCGCGAAGTTTGGGTGCTTCGGACATACCATTTCTTAGTCATAAAAAATATGCCATTTTAGTTGGTTTTTGTTATTAATTATTATTCATTTAAAGTAATTAATGTAATTTTTTATTGTTATTTCTTATTGTAACGTCTGACAATTATTAGTCTACTAGATGAAAACCCGGCTTTGCTCGGGTGAAATAAATGAAACTAAACAAATACGGTTTATCATTTACTTTTCATATAACATATAACTTTTTCCTAAACGTTGATCTATAATATATTGTGGGTAAGTTTCCATCGAATCTACCTTACCCCTACACGAAATTCTTATTTGGAACACATTTTCTGAACGCACCCATACACAACAAACATGGCCGCCCGTTGAACTGTCATGTCATTGAATTTTATGGATTTAATATCGATATATCTCGATCATACGATTCTGCGGATATATGTTGTCGACTAAAAAATAAATATTTTTTAACGATTTATAATAATTGTGGATTCATGAAATTATGAATATAGATTTCTTTTAAAAAGTATTTTTTTATCTATACGAGAATATAATATTAACTAACTTGACCGATTTATACATAGCAGTTCTATTCTATGACTCACATCGTATCTCACTTGTGAAATGTTGCAAACCGACTTACGGTGAAACGCTATTTCGAATCCTTTAACTGTTATAACGACTATAGTTAATATAGCATACAACTCTCCGAATTTCACAATCGTTTGCGGTGAGTTTCGACTTTATTCTTACAATATAGCTCTACTAATCAAAATTCTAAAATAATTACTGCAGAAATTAAACAAAATTAGGCATGGAATGATTGCAAGAATGTTGAGTATTTTTCCGAACCGAAGGATAAACGGGGTGGCTTAATTTATTCAATGTGTCACTTTCAAAAACATTTTAATAATATGTTAAAAGAATATTAGAATTTCATGGGAACCTAGTAATTTTAATTAATATTTATTAAAAAATCTTAGTACGTAATGAAAACATTCCAATAGACAATATTTTTAATAAGGGTTTGTTTATAAAATATTCAAAGACGATCTTTATTTTATTTTTAAAAAGGGAGTTATTATATAAATTACTATTTAAATATCATTTATATATTTTATCGCCATTTTCAATTTATTTCGGAGAACTCCAGTCAATACAAACTAATGAAAAATCGATATCGAAATTAAAATATTATTTATTTAAGTAGGCTCATAAAAGTACTTCTAAATAGTCGTGTGCGGTATTTAATTTAATGTAAAGTGGTTCGGGAAGTATATTATACCAAGAAGAACCGGCATGATACTCAGTAGTTACTTCTATCCACTATTTTAATTACAGATTGCGTTTATTGATTTTAGAAAATCTAAGATCTGAGGTCTATTCTGATCACAACTATGTTTTTTTTTGTATCTTAATTGAGTAGTGCTGTTGGCCCTACTGGCCTTTACAGCGTCACCGAACGTTGGGGCGAGTGTTAAAACTCTGTCTTAAGGTGAACCCTTTTGGGCTCGAGAGTGACGTTCGTCCTGAGGGTGTCTCCAATGAGATCGCACTTCGGCTCAGAACGTAGTCGGTGGGGACAACTATGTGTCTTTCTATAGTGCTATATAAAACAATTAGCGCATCTTGCCATCGCGATGTAGAAATGTCAAAGTTTGACATAACGCCATCTAGTATTCGGAAATAACAATAAATACATTAATTACGTGTACAGCAGTGCGATTCTGTGTGTATTCACTTCGTATCTCACTTTGTGAAATGTTGACAACTGACTTACAGTCATCCGCCATTCTGCTATGTATGTCCTATAAATTATACAATTATTATATCACATTCTGACGTTTAAAATTCGTGTTCTGCGGTGAGATTCGAGTTTCTTGTTACAGAATATCCCTAATGTTTCCTACGATAAACATCAACTCTCGTGAAGTCTCATTCGGTATCCCAGCAATATTATAATTCATTAGTATATATAATTTTCCACACAATTTAAACTTAACTAAGTTAGTATCTGGTATTGTATTGTTTATGCGCTATCAGCTCGAGGAATAATCAATAACTAACTTATAAAGTTACAAGAAACAGACGCATACAGTTTTGACACTGTCAGTGATCCCACATACGGCTGCAAACGCGAAACAATTAAAATTGAACCGATTTATTATTATAGGTAAATACAGATAGATAGATAGATAGATAGACATAGACTTGCAATTTGCAAACGTTTTAAAGTCGTAATTGTATTAAAAGAACCAGTATGTTTGTTATATGAAATTATAATACAGATTCTCAATTTACATTTAGAAATAAACGACTTTTATGTGGACGTATTAGCGTATTACCCACTAACGGTTATTCGACAACATTTTATACAGCTGTACACTGACTGACTCACCTTTCAATCGTAGAAACGGTCAGTGAGCCAGTATTAATACAGGTACAAAGGACCTATTCCAAACATAAGAGAAGTGCCAATACAATATATATATATTTTTGTACCTTTTACTAAATATATTCAAATCGACGTCAGTAATTATTTGGCCATTAGAATAATTAGTTGTTAGCTTTAATAGATATGTAAATATTTCATATCATTAATATTTAATTCGTTCATTTCAATTTATAATCTCATTTAAAATCTAATCAAATACAATCTGATTGAAATAATTTTATAACAATAGATTGTTTTAAAACATTTGTCATTGAAATACTAAATAAAACTATATTAAGTGACTATTTGTTCGGCGGCCATTTTAGATTTCTGATGACGTCATATACTATGATTTCTAGGTTGCTTGTTTGGAATTCAAGATGAATTTGATTCGATTTTAAGATATTTAATTGAGGAATGGCTTTCATTTTTGATTATTTTTTGTCATTTTTATTGTACACAAATAAATATACTAACTAAACTAAAAATAAACAGTACATAGTTGCTATGTGTGTTTAAATCGTGTGTACTTAATAATCCTCTCTTCTTTTCTCTTTCCCTCGTTGCCTTTGTCAATATACTTTTCTCTTTCCCTCGTTGCCTTTGTCAATATACTTTTCTCTTTCCCTCGTTGCCTTTGTCAATATACTTTTCTCTTTCCCTCGTTGCCTTTGTCAATATACTTTTCTCTTTCCCTCGTTGCCTTTGTCAATATACTTTTCTCTTTCCCTCGTTGCCTTTGTCAATATACTTTTCTCTTTCCCTCGTTGCCTTTGTCAATATACTTTTCTCTTTCCCTCGTTGCCTTTGTCAATATACTTTTCTCTTTCCCTCGTTGCCTTTGTGAATATACTTTTCTCTTTTTACGTTACGTTACGTTATACTAAGATTTCACGACACTTAACTCTCAATGTTACCAATTGATATCCAGTTTCCTTTATCTTTTTTTTATTTTTAACTAAGTAGCTAGGCGAGCGAATTAGTCACTTTAAGAAAATATAAACTCCTTTATACATCGTCATTGAATTACCAACAAGTGGATACAAGATAGTATGTCCTTGTGCTTGTAATTACACCAACCCAATTAAACCGGAACACAGTTATAGAAAAAAAAACTTTTTGATGGTAGAATGATTGAAAAAAAAAAGAACTATTTGAAGGTGATTATTAATAAACATGACTTAGATTGTTTCCGTAGAAGTCGGTTGGAAAAAATTGAATCTTTCCGTCCGTGTGTCACGCATAGAAGTTAGCGTCGCCGCCAGGGAGATGTCCCGCCAAACTTACACAGCCTCCTAATTGAAAACGCTATTTGAAAATGTTTATCTCGTAATAAAGTTGACGGTCGCTGATTGAGTTACGAATTTTCAAAGGTTAATTATATTAACCGTTATATTGTGTTCAATTCTAATTAAAAATCTTTGTTAACAGACTCGATAGTCTAAGGGCTTAAATTCTAATTTAAATTACTTTATACAAAACTAGTTTCGAGCCGCGGTTTCTGTGAGTGTTCTTCGTGTTTTCTTTTTTTAAATTTAGCGTACTAGTATGACTATTCTGTAACAAGAAAATCGATCTCACCGCAGAACACGAGTGTGAAATGTCAGTATTTGATATGTGAAATTTAATAATTATAAAATTTATGAAATACACACATCAAAATTGCATATTACTCGAGGTGAATTCTTACAGAATCACACTGGGATAGAAAACCAATAAAAAAAACTAAAAAAATAAAAAGCACATTTAAACGATCTATTCTTACAAAACAAGCACAATCGTTCCTCTTTATATATTTTTGCACGATTTAATAATCTAATCAAAATATACTACACTCAAAGAGGCTCTTGCAAACGTCTCTGAATTATCAGTTTATATAATTAATTTAAATTTAAAGCTACCACCGTTTCTGAATGTAAATTCTACCGAGAAAAACCGACAAGAAACTCAGTAGCTACTTTATTCCGACAATCAGTTATAGACAATTTCATAAATAAAAATGTATGGGACACAGATATAAAATTGCAATTCCTTATCACTAATGGTGCCCTCCTACAGGCAAGTGCTGCAGTGAGATTACACTTACACAAAATGGTAGTGTAAATATATATCTATATAATGTAATATAATAATCATCCTCCTGCCCTTATCCCAATTTTACTTGGGGTCGGCGCAGCGCGTCTTCTTCTTCCATACTTCTCTGTCGGACGTCATCTCACAAGTACCATTCTTTCTAACCATATCGTCTTTCACACAATCCATCCATCGTTTCTTGGGTCGTCCCCTCTATATCCATCCACATCCATTCTCAAAACCTTTCTCACAACATGGTCCTCATTCCTCCGCATAACATGCCCATACCAAGACAGCCGGTTTCCAGATAGCTTCTCGGTTACCGGTGCCACTTTCAAACTTCCTCTTATGTACTCATTCCTTACTCTATCCATTCGCGTAACACCACACATTCCTCTCAGCATTCTCATCTCCGCCACATGCAATTGCCTCTCAGGCATCCCATTTTAAGACCAATATAATATAATAAAATAATAAATATTAATGATATGAAAAATATATAAAAGGTTAAGAGACAATTAAAACAACTAAATTATTCGGAGCGTTTACTGAGATTTTCTCTCCGATCAAGAGTTTGACCCTAAGACCTTTAAATCAGTGGCTGAGTGCACTAACCATTATATCATACCAACAAGGCAGTCTTGTAAACGCATCTTTATGATTTAAATATTTACAGTACAATAGTTAACTAGCATACGCGCAATTGGTTTAAATATTATTATTTCTATATTCAAGAAATTCAAAGCTTAAATACTAATTGCCTAATGTTATTATTGAATTTAAAATTTGATTTCCCGAGCTATTAGCCAGACGCCGCGGTCTCTCAAAATTCATAAGTCGAAGTTTATTTTGAACTCAGTTCGCGGTATTTGCATTTGAAAGCCGCTTCAAATATATTTAATTCTTTATTCGTGTCGAAACAAACTATATGGAATATCAAAATAAGTGTTCCTTATTGTAATTGGACCCTCGATACTAACCCATTAATTAATAAAATTCATTTAGGCCACGGCAGCCAAACTCAAGAGAGACTTGTCAAACAGGTTATATTATATACTAAATTAGCACGCGTTTGAATTTAACACTTGAAAACTTAAAATAATAACTTTATTATTATTTGATACATAATTTAAAAAAAATGCCTAAGTTACTCATTATTACATCAGCTATCTGCCAGTGAAAGTCCCGTCAAAATCGGTCCAGCCGTTCCAGAGATTAGCCGGAACAAACAGACAGACAGACAAACAAAAATTGTAAAAATGTTAGTTTCGGTATATGATAAAAAAATATATATTACTTTATTCAAGTAGGCTTTTACAAGCACTTTAGAATCGTCATTTAACAAACTATATGAGTTTAAGAGAAGCTACCACCGGTTCGGAATGCAGATTGTACCGAGAAGAACCGGCAAGTAGTTACTTTTTTCAACATTTAAAAATACAAAGTCATGTTAGTTAAATACAATTATATTTATATGCATATAATAAATCCTGTCTGGAAGTCAACAAGTATTAGCTCCACGCTTTTTTATCATCTATATAATTTTGTATTGAATAATATGCCTTCTTTAACAATGTATTTTTTACAAATGATTTGAATTTATGAATCGGCAAAGTTAAAAATGTCTGCGATATTTTAGTATAGAAACGGATACCTTGCCCCAAGAAGGATTTAAAAGTTATCTCCTAAACCAACGTCGGAGTTTTAAAATATATCCACTCCTAGAAAATCATATCTTATTAATGGAACCGTTATAATACTTTGAGGTCTAGAAAACAATGTACCGGTTAATTTCCCTCAGGCGTGTAGTTTTAATATTGAAATAGCTGTGTGGTTAGTTTATATGAAGAATATTTAAAATGTAAGGCCATAAAGAACAGTCCGATTGTGTTACGTTTATTTTAAAATATAATGTACATTATGCTGCAGTTACACTGGTAGAGTTATACCAATGTTCCATACTAGATGTTACCTGCGGTTTCATACCATATTTTTACAATAATAATAATATGCTTTATTCATAAAAAATGATTTACAGATATGAGTTCCCTGGTTCTTGTGATAAGCAAAAGCCCGTGCCACCACAAACCAGTGTGCTCTTCCATTATTTACTTCTTAAAGATAAATTATACATATGAGAACTTAAGCAAATTATACATACAAAACAATGAAGGACAACGAGAATGAATGTGTGTTTGTGTGTGTGTGTGTGTATGTAAATGTGTGTGTTAGTTGTATGTTTGATGTTTGTGTGGGTGTGGGTATATATATATATGTTTGCGTATAAATCGTACGAGCCGTGCATACTACCCATGTCCTTCCTTGGAGTTCAAGTTTGCCTCATACCAAATTTGTTCAAATTCGGTTCATTGGTTTGGAAGCGAGAGACCGATAAAAAGATAGACAGACAGAGTTACTTTTACATTTATAACAGTATAGATTTAAAGCTAAGCGTTAACAAATAGGGCTCTGAATAGTTTAAGTAACATGCTTTTAACTTTTCAATGAGTTTTATAAGTATATAATAATGCTTATCAGCCGTATACCAAATTTATTGATATTCCATGCAAAGTTCGACACTCATCCTCCAGTTTAGGCTCATACTTGTGGAAAATTAATGACGAAGTGTTATTACTTGTGGGGAAACTGTTGAGAACTTTATGATCACGAAGCTACTCGCTTCGCGTATTTTCACTCGTTTTAAATGTTTATCTATACTAATATTATAAAGAGGTAAAATTTGTTAGTTCTAAGATTTTTGCAATGATCCCATTTTTCCAATAATCCTACGACATTAACAGCCTTGCTCCATAACACAGCTATCTAACCTAAAATACTATTTCAAATCGTACTGGTAGATCCTGAGACTTATTTTATAGGATTTTGTATTTTCGATAGGAAACCCGACTGTTTAAGAATAATTCTCGTGTGACTGCGTCTAACGTAGGCTTTTAGCTCCGAATCTACAGGACGGACTTTAACTATTATTTTTCGGTATTCAGTACTCATAGTTTGGTAAATAAAACTATTACTCTTATTTTTTTTGAAATAGAAGGCAAATGGGCAGCTGGCTCACCTGATGAAAAGTGACTAGCATCGTCCTTGGACATTTGCAACATAATTTGGCATTTCCGGCCGTTGAGGAATGAGTCGGCACTTTTCTTCGAGGTTCCCAAGTATCGTTTCGGAAAAAATTTGGCAGTATTCGATTTTCTAGAAAAATAAAAGTATCGTTATAAGAGACACAAAAATATAGTGTCCTAAACTGGATACTTGAAAATATGTCGAAAAAAACTAAAGACTATTAATAGACTATAGTATTGAGTTTGGTTATTTGTCAGTAGAAGTTTTATTCTGTTTTTGAACTAACTTTTTTTGGTTAGTTAATTCGATTAATAAATTTGTAACATTCATTTAGTACATATTAATTCTGCACGTTTGCAATGCCGTATTCTTGAGAGAGATTTTTAAACATCCAAACGTAAAGTTTAAAATTAGAATATATTCCGGAATAATCCTCACAAAGCGAGATTTTCACAAACAGAGAAACAGTTCTGATTTCAGAAACAGAACGTATGTTGGAATGAATACAATTTGTGAAGGTGCCGTCATACAGCCTTCGTAATCACCGAAGGGCATTAAGGGCTTGTTCGAGAGAACAGCGGAGGAATTTAAATTTCGAAAATTTTCTCACACATACTTGAAATTGACGCTTGTCACGTCAATAGTCAAAATTTAAAGCAGGAGAAACTGCGAAGCGCAACTACTTAAATACCTTGTTTAATTTTATTCACTCATTCAATGAGTTTTGACAGTTAGTTGTTAAAAACGTATCCTTCTTTATTAGTACAGATAACCTTAAAAGATAAATTTTGTTGTGTTTATTTTGCCTAAATACAAAAACATTCTTTAGACTTTATTTTAAGAGTAAATAACGTTCAATTTGAAAGGCTTCACCCAATTTTATAATCAATAATTATTATTTTAGATAGTCCAGAGTCCTACATACATTTTCCGTTATGTTGCATTTGTTTTTAATGCGCCGTACTTAACGAATCTTTTTGGTAACAGTCATCGATCGGTTGACGACCTCCGTGGTCGAGTAGTGTGTATACCGGTTTTCATGGGTACGCCACCCCGAGGTCTCGGGTTCGATTCCCGACCGAGTCGATGTAGAAAAAGTTCAATAATTTTCTATGTTGTCTTGGGTCTGGGTGTTTGTGGTACCGTCGTTACTTCTGATTTGCCATAACACAAGTGCTTTAGCTACTTACATTGGGATCAGAGTAATGTATGTGATGTTGTCTAATATTTATTTATTTATTATTTATTTATCGATCTTGATATACAAGTAACGAGTAATTCTAACATAGTTTGAACTTTACGCCTCGTTTACAATTCGTTTGCATTTATTTTCCACCTGTGTTGCAAGCAAAACGATTCGTTTATTAAACCTGACGTTATCAAACGCCTATTGTTTGACAAGCCCTTAGACACATCCTATAAGACAGTATCCACTTAAGTTTGGAATCCGCATCCGTCCGTTAAAGTTGTAGAATTTAATGTTTCTGTATCGTCTGTTACGTTTAAAGGCTTTTACACACAGTATACAGTGCACACTAACGTGTATTACATTTGATTGGTTGAACTCAATTTAAAAATAGAATCAGTTGTTTTTTACACACTGATCAGCAAATGTACTTCAAGTGTATTTTTTTTTATAAACTTGGAAATGTTGTTTCGGCCATTATCAAGTAATACTCGATGGTAGGGCCTTGTTCAAACCCACCTGGACACATGCCCAACATATTCTACCACCAAACAGTAATACTTAGTAGGTGGTCATGAAAGAAATTGTTAAATTTCATACGACGTCTATGGGCAGTTCTGGCCACTTACCGTCAGGTGGCCTACTTGCCAGTCCGCCTACAAGCAAGCGCGCACAAGGCAAGAACCTCCCCTTTGAATTAACTGCAAGCTTTAACAAATACAAACTATTTGTTCTTTTTTCTGCTGTCTTTCTGGTTTAAGTTGTATTTTATTTATTTATTATTATTCACTTAAAGTATTATCACGCTATTGTTGATTGTTATTTGTTATAATAAATTCAGATAGTTTATTGTTTTTAAAAAGTCTTTTTCACTTTTGGTCGGTAACACCGCAATAATTACCGCGCATTTAACTAGTCGCCGTTGAACTTGACCACTCTTATCACACAAGTATTTTATATTTATCTGTAACTGGCAATCCTAACTGGCCCCTACTTCACACGGATGCAATTTATTAATAAAGAAATGGATATGATATAAATATAATTTATTTACATTAACAGCCTGTAAATTTCCCACGGTTGGGCTAAGACCTCCTCTCCCTTTGAGGAGAAGGTTTTGGAGCTGCTGTGCCGATGCAGGTTGGTGGAATAGACATGTGGCAGAATTTCGTTGAAATTAGACACTTGCAGGTTTCCTCACGATGTTTTCCTTCACCGCCGAGCACGATATAAATTATAAACACAAATTAAGCACATGAAAATTCAGCGGTGCTTGCCTGGGTTTGAACCCGAAATCATCGGTTCAGATGCACACGTTCCAACCACTGGCCCATCTCGGCTATAATTTATTTCTATTTGAATAAATTTTAGAAAAAAAGAAAATTAATATTTACAATGAAACAAATTATACCTCATTATAATATTAGTATAGACAAAACAAATAAATCCCGTCTACACCAACCCTTAAATAACGAAATATAACGTAAACATATTTACTACTTTATAAACTTCTATCAAACATGACAAGAACGTACGTCAAAGCGATGCGAAATGTCCAAAAAATGTCCTTATTTAATCAATAACATAACATTACATTAAATGTTTAAATAAAAAACGAAAATTTATGTGTTTCTGTTTTTGTGTACCGCAGATGTGTTGCTACCCTTCCATTATGAGCCCTTGCTTGTCTTGCTTACCCTTCTGTATTAAAGGTAAGATGGTATTCTTTTGATGATATAGGTTAACATAATAAATAGAAATAAATAAATATAGGACAACATCACATACATTACTCTGATCCCAATGTAAGTAGCTAAAGCACTTGTGTTATGGAAAATCAGAAGTAACGACGGTACCACAAACACCCAGACCCAAGACAACATAGAAAAGTAAAGAACTTTTTCTACATCGACTCGGCCGGGAATCGAACCCAGGACCTCGGAGTAGCGTACCCATGAAAACCGGTGTACACACTACTCGACCGCGGAGGTCGTCAAAACAGACTGGTAACTAATTACGTTCCTCAAAGGCCAACAACGCACCTGCAAGCTCACAGGTATTCCAGCTGTTCATAGGCGATATTTACTTTCGATCAGGTGTGTCTCCTGCTCGTTTGTCACCTTATCAGAATAAGGTCACCACCATCCGTCTCGTTAATTAGAATACACTTTCACGTCGTATTATACTGCTTAGGGGCCATTCATTTATTACGTAAGACGATTTAGGAGGAGGGGGGTCGACCATGTCTTATGTTTTCTTACAAGGGGTGGGAAGGAGTTTCGATAGTTCTTACGTAAGATCAAAAAAATTAAAATTATTTGAAAAAACGCGGCAAACCGCGCGATTGCTTAGGTTCGCTCGGATGCGTACCTTTAGAACCTTTGAAATTACAAATAAATAACATTTAAAAAAGTTGTTACTTTGAAAAATAAACAGTAAAATTAACCATACGTGTATTCATTTTCACCTATAGATTCTTACGTGATAAATATTAATAAGGGAGGGAGGGGGTCAAAGGCTAGCAAAAATAGTCTTACGTAGTAAATGAATGGTCCCTTAATGCCAATTATTAGTATTGTTGTAGTCCGGCTTAAATAACTGAGCCAGTACAAGTACACTGAGGACATCATATCTTACTTCCAAGGTGGGTGGTTCATAGACGATTTAAGGAATGGTAAATATTTCGTTACGTATGTATTGAGTGATGAAATTCTGCGAATATAGGTTATGTTTTATTTTTGTATATTAAAATAATAAATTAGCTGACCGCGAATTCTTGCTCGTTCGAATTCAACAAAAATGTTATCGTTGTAGCCTAAGTTACTCCTTATTACATCAGCTATCTGCCAGTGGAAGTCCCGTCAAAATCGGTCCAGCCGTTCCAGAGATTAGCCAAGAAACAGACGCTCCAATTTTATTTAGCCGGAACAAACATACAGGCAGAAAAAATTGTAAAAAAAAAGTTATTTTGGTATACATATATGGTATAAATACATACATGTGCATTTTGTAAAAAGCAATTATTTTAATATTACAAACAGACACTCCAATTTTATTATATGTATAGATAAATAAAACCTAACCTAATGTATATTGGCGCAACGGCGGAATGTTTTTTTTTTTGCTGCGATGGCGTTAATACATAAGCTGCAATATTTCTTACCACGCCAATGTCTATGGGCAGAGGACACCACTTACCAATTCCTCAAATGGCCATTTTTCACAAGTTCGTAGAAAAAATCAACATAAAATTTTAAATATTTCTTCAAAACACGTTACACTTGCTCATTGGCTGTAAAAATCTACCGATTCGAAAATACCTCAGTCCCGAAAAGAACTCAGCGGGACTCTATTTGGGCGCTTCAACTCGAATCAAATATTTTGATATGTAAGATCTAAGGCTGTGTGTAAGTACGTGGCATTGTGGCATTTCGTGAGACTAATTTCGCGAATGCGAGCGTAACGTTACAGGAAGTCGGTTTAAACGCGCGGTATTCCATCAACTATAATACGAATTCGGGTAAATGTTGCGTATGATTCATATTATTTCTGAATGTAAAACACGATTACATTTGCACGAATTATACGTAATAGGTTAGAAACGTAACTACACACAGATATACATAGTTATATCAAGAAAATTACTTTGTTGTAGGAATGGTGGAAGCCAAGCAATACATACGTATGTATATTGAAATTACTTTAATTGTGACTGCATAACATCAACAATATACAACATTACCAGCCTGTAAATTTCCCACTGCCGGGCTAAGGCCTCCTCTCCCGTTGAGGAGAAGGTTTGGAGCACATTCGAGCACGCTGCACCAATCCGGGTTGGTGGATACACATGTGGTAGATTTTCGGTGAAATTGGACACATGCAGGTTACCTCACGATGCTTTCCTTCATCGCCGAGCACGAGATGAATTATAAACTCAAATTAAGTGGTAATCGGTTAAGATGCACGCGTTCTAACCACTGGGCCATCTCGGCTCTCACTGACTTTGTGACTGTGTTTTTCTTTTTTCAGGTATGAGTTTCTGTCGATGTTTTGTCGTTAACTATGACTCGGATGACGAAAGGATACGCGATAATAAACCAATATGAGTAAACCTTAATGATAGTGTAAAAGCTAATATTGAAGAATTAAAAATATATCGTATGACATATATATATATATATGTGAGTTTTATTGATTGAAATATAAATAAAAGTTAGAAAAAATGAATATTTTTTTACTTTTTTTTATTATTTTTTTTTATTTTTTTACGTACCTTGAAAAACTTAATAATATCTAATGTCAGTATAACTGATTGCTTGAGAAACCTTTAATACAAAGTATTTTCCTTAAATTAAAAAAAAAACGGAGGAATTCACCTCATTTGACATTCTTGAAATGAGTCAACGAATGTGTACCATTGGCTTTATACGTCTGGAAATTTTATATCATTGCGTAGGTTTTTGATAAAATTAAATACGGATTTATTTATGTGTCCAAAACTTTTACAAAATTTTAATTATTTAACTTATTTAATATTTCATTAACAATATTTATAATTCTAGAATTTATTTCGTAAATGCCATGAGGGGTTATTGTCTCTGGTTACTAAAACTATTGTCATAACAGACATTGTACATTTGTCATTAAAATAAAACTATCATAAAAAAATTACCAAAAAATATTCAGTGTAAATAATTAAATAAATATTATTTATTAATAAAAATAATTCACAATCATATGGTGCTTAAAATTGATAAAAGATTAACACTAAGCTCTATAATTCATGCAATATTCCTATTCGCTTTGAGCTAACATTTCTCCGAGCAGCAGCGTCATATAACTAATTCACCCAATGTGTCTGATGGTCTACATTCTTCCCTTACTAGTCAGTCCATTTGTGTCATGTATACCGTGCTTTGATTATTGTATGGATCGTATCGTTAATGATGAGAAAGCAGATGAGAATTAAATCTGAGCACCGTTTCTGCGGATAATACCAAGCAGGCAATATTAAGATGTTTGATTTAAAATGGAGCTCAGTTTGAAATAAGAATGATGAAATGTGTTTTTGTCCTCTGTGCGTCATATGTTGCCCAGTATTAATGACATTTTTTGTATCATGCCTTCCGATTATTTGTCCGAGATTTATAAACTGTTTTGAGAACGACGACGTCGAAAATCACGATTATAGTTGAAATAAATTAATTTGTATACAATTGATTTACTTTTTATTACATTGTTTTGAGACCCCCGATTATATATTATATATTAGTAAAGACTTCAGTGGATGTAACGTGTCAGTTTGAATCGAAGATCGTAGACACAAATCCAGAAAATCCCATTTTTCATTTGCATTTTTGTTTATAATTTATGTCTGACTCAACGGTGAGGGAGAACATGAAAAATTAATCGAATGATATTTGCCACAAGTTTGTCCACAAATCAACGACCCTGCGGTCGAATTGAAGAATAGAATTAGACGAATAAGAGAATTAAGGCAATATTTCCCTCTCTTTCCCTCTGTATCTTTCTATTGTATACGGTTTTATATAATATTATTTTAAGTTATTTTTTGTTATTGTTTTAAATCACACGGGATTTTTAATAACGATTTTGTCATTGGCGTTTAAATAAGTATATTATTTAATATAATGTAATATATAGCAAAACGACTTCGTTCCAACAGGGAGTCCTACTATACCTCTAGTTTTTCTTTAAAGAATGTATGAGCTCTTGGCTTCTTACCAGTTAGTCTTGGTAGAATTCCTAATATGCCAACGCTCGACTCACAAGTTCCAGTAAAATTATTGAATTGATAATATCTTGATTAAATTCATAGAAATGCACTATGGTGTTCTTTTTTAATTTTGTTCACTGACGACTGACCTTTCCTCTTTATTTATGACTTCAAATCAAGGAAGTGACGTAGTCTAAAAAAGTCCTTAACATAAACATAAATCACTTTGACTCGCGTTTACAATTTAAGTAATTCGGTTTACGTCGAGTTTTATCCAAAAGACTTTTATCTTTCCGTCAAAGTTGCGGAAAAATTACGGTAAAATCGGATGAGAGGGTTCCCGGATGAATGCTCCGTCAAATTCACCATCAACTCTCACCAAATATGTTTTACTTGGGCGGATATATGCGCTCTATAAATTTGAAATAGTTTCAGGGTAATAAAAAAAAAGAAACTTTATTGTTAAAAAAATATATTCTTTGGATAACTGAGTTGTAAAATTACAAAAATAATACGTGAGTGAGCATGTATGTCGGTACGTGTGTGTGTGTTTTATTTAAAAAAAAAAAAAAAAAAAAGTTCTGAGTTTTATTATTACTTAACAGTTTAAGATAACTGTATGACTACCAATAATTATTCGTATAACTCGATCGACCTTATTAGGTCTGCCATCCTTCCTCGTACAGCATAAACATCATACGGAACACTCCACGCTAGTTCAACTCTATTTGGTTTTCTTTTTAGTGACGTAGCAGTCGTATTTCTTACCGTCTAATTTATAGCTCCATGGTAACTTAACTTTCCGCGATTGGAAGTAAAAAGTCAGGATATAAACTTTAAACATAACACGACATGACGTATCCAAATAGCTTATCACTCAATTCTATATTTAAATTGAGTCTGTATTCAAAGTTAAATAGACATTACTTTTATTATACCTAGCTGTACAAAATAATTATATTAATAACTTACACCAAAAGTCGCAACACGTCTCGGAAGAGGTTTTAGTATAAGTAACATTGCCATGTCGTAGAACATCTTCCAACGGTTGTGCTTGTATTTGAATATACGAAGAGAGAAATTTTAATTGATGGTATTTTCAAATTATTAATCAAATTTAATTTAATCTTATATATTATTAGCGTAAGCCGATTTTTGTCCCAGTGATTATGGGACAAAGCTGCACGCAAAAAAAAAGTTATGGTCTCATTTTGAAGAGCTCCAGCCGAAGATGTGCAGAAAATTAAAGAGGATTCTTGATTTCAATTTATTAAATTGTTACACTTTATCAAATAATTAATTTTAGAGAGCGGAAAGAAGATACTGTCTTGTTTGAGAGCGGTACTACGGCTGCTTAAGAAAAAAAAAACCTAAACAAAATTAAAGTAAATTGATTTGGACAAACTCCAAATCTAACTGAACTAATGTGTACTATTTGATATTGAAAATTTCATTTAAAAGAGGTTGCATCATTTTGGCGCCTAATATAAATGAGTTTCTTGCAATTTGAAATGAAATCAAAAGAAAACCTGTCATAAGTTTCGAAATTCATAAAAAAATCTTTTAAATAAACGCGAAGTTTCGCGTGAGACACAGTAGTGTAAATTATGATGCAATCGAGTTGATATCAAAACAATGACTAATTAAATATTATAACGCATATTGAAAAAAATACATAAAGAAAAATAATCTTTGCCTTTAAATATATACTACAATAATATACACTAATTGTATTATAATATTTGAGTACATTATTCGAAATAGGTCATCGTAGTAAATCCCTGATTTTATCGTTTGAAGTCAGCCCGAGAAAAAATGTACTAAACGAACCGTTTTATTAAACTAATAATATATTTAAAGCTGAATACACGTCTCTGGAGATAGTTTCAACTGTTGAGATTAAACTTCGATCATAAAACGCGAGTCTTACACTTGGTAATATATCAAGTGAGTTTTAAAGAGCTTGCGGGGCATATAAAGCTTAATATATTTTTAAACTGTCTCAATAATCTTAAACTTAATAGAAATTCTAAGGTAATATTTAAATAAAATAACAAGTTCTTAATTTAAATATTAAAAGACACGCCTTGTATATATAATTTTTTTTTTTATGGCATTGGCTGGCGGACGAGCATATGGGCCACCTGATGGTAAGTGGTCACCACCGCCCATAGACAAAGTCGCTGCAAGAAATATTAATCATTCCTTACATCACCTATGCGCCACCAACCTTGGGAACTAAGATGTCCCTTGTGCCTGTGATTATATATATTAAATAATTTATAGCCAATGTCACTTGAGGTTATGTAAGGGTTCTAACAACACCATACATCCAAATCTGTTCAGACAATTAAAAGCAATAGTGGAACGAAAAAACTCACCTACATACATACGAGTACATACACGAACCCTGAAAAAATTACCTTCGTTATTGGGCAGCCGTGTAAAAATTATAATAATAGCCTTTAACCGACTTTCTTCTTGAAATAACTTGGAGCACGTTTTACTATTCAGCTCCAAAAAGGTGGATACGCATTTGGCAGAACGACGTTTTCTTTCAGCGCCGAGCACAAGAAATTATAAACACAAATTAAGTTCATAAAAAGGTGCTCGTGTGTATCTGAATCTGCATTTGAACCCTTACTTCTGAAGACGAAATTTCCTTCACGCATTTTCAATGCAATATTCAGTCCGTACGTTAATTCCGTGACTTAAGTGCTTTACTTAAACTACCCTCGAGTTAACTGGCCATTAAACTTCATTATGAATAGTAATTAAAAAACTTTACTGTTTACTGATTCCTATAAATAAAACATAGCAATTAAGTATATAATATTAGTTTCCTACTTTCCACTCTTTGCTTCGCCCACGTTGGAGGGGGAGGGAAGCAGTTGTTATATACTCTTGTATCTTTTTATACATCTGACAATTTGAATGCAAAATATCTTCGTAATCGTAAGCGTAACAAACAAACAAATAAATTTATAGTGGTATTGCCACGCTGCATACCTTCGAGTTAGATCCGAATGGGCTGATATGCCCGGAGAAGTACCACCTAAAATCGGCGTAAAGTGGTAGCTAAGCTGCCGCGTTTCGTCCGGTATATGAGAGTCTCGGATGTCCGATTCCCCTCCCCCCAAAACACGGTGGTTGTGAAGAATTTGGTTATATTACCCCAGGAGGGTAACATCAGCGATTAAAAACCAGCAACGCCCCTGCCCTCGGTGTTGTCCATGGGCGGTGATAGTCACTTTCCATCAGGAGAGCCTCCTGCTCGTTTGCCATCTAAACATTAAAAATATAAACTTCATTATTTTATTAATAAAGAATATAGATCAGAGGAAATGACGATTGAAGGTATTAGAGAACGTCATGTGTTTCTCGTCACGGCGTACGAGCCAGTTTTACCCCCCAGGCGCGCCAATAAATAATAATAATAATAAAAAGAATCCATGAATAAATCTTTGCATAGAATTGTTCGAAGGATCCTCAAGAGATTTCCACTCCAACGTCAGTTTACTCTTTCGTTTGCTACCGAGAGTTGATAATAAAATTTAAAAAAAAATCACAAGAGCGAATTTTTATTACGCAAACACTAGTTTTTAAAACTTCAACGTACTCAATATCCTGATTGATAAAAAAGGTATAAGATTAGTTGATTATCGAAGGTTCCCGAGCGGATTGATTTCGGATTAAAAATTCTTTAACAACTACTCAGATAATTTAGCTCATTATCACCAAACGCTATTACAAAATTTAATTCACGTTTTATTATCGATCGCTCATATAGAACTACTAGCTGAACCAGCGGCTTTACACAAACTTCCGAACACCAAAACCAAGGGGTTTCGTAAAATCCGCCGATATCTACACCCTATAAGGAACCTACCTGCAAAATTTAAGGTTTGTAGGTGTGATATTTTCTGAGATTTCGTAATTAATCAGTGGGAGATATTTCGCTTTGATATACATATATAGATTCTATAACTGAGCAATAGGACCTTTCCGTTTACGGGACGAATTGTAACTGAGGACCAATTCTAGTTATTTATATCGGTTACAATATGATCCCAATTATATATCGACCCAATTTCGTCCTTGCCGCTACTCGATCGTTGTGTAAAATAGGAAAACGGTTGAACGGCAACGATTTCGATAAAGCGACATTTTGTTAATATAATCCCAGTTGGCGTCTTCAATTTTGCTCGATCACTCAGAGTCACAATAAAAAAGTGACAAATTAAATAAATGGTGAACCAATCCGAGGATGTTGAATTCTCACTCGAGTGAGTTACACAGAATGATCTCATGTCACCTAAAGAACAAACTTGAACCACAGAGCGAGCTCATAATTTGTTTTTTTTTAACTATAATAATTATTACGTTTAAATTTCAAAATAGAGTATCACCGTTCGTCGATTTTAAATATCCCACGAGTGAAAAACGACGTGATTTCCTACAGAATAGCACTGTAAACAAAGAGCCCGAAAATAAGCCGAACAAGCAATTCTTTGGCACGCGTACCTCAATCTTCTCTTCTTGTAAACAAATTGAAAAGTAATTTTCAAATAAATCCTATTTCGTAGTAAAAACACGAGTTGCAGTTACGATTTAAGTTGACATATACATATATACATATATTGCAACAACGAGTGAGCTAACATATTGGCTCACTTACTAAGTTTATTTAGGTATGCAAATGCAAATCTACGACTAGTCATACGGGATACAAAGTTAGTTATTAATATTTTACATTTTAATGTTTTCATTATTATTTTTATTTATTTAATAATGCTCAACGTTATTTTTTATTCTTATCATACTTTTTTCAATTTTCTTTCTTTTCAGGAATTTTAAATATGAGACGACAATTCGACGATCTTTAGAGAAGTAATACATTTTAATTATTATATAATTTTAACAGCATTACATAAGAATTATTAGCATAATGATACAAAAATAAAATTTTAAAACAGTTACAGTACAAATCATGACCGCGTGGAATGGTGGCAAGAATGCTAACAGCGTTTCCCATGTGAAATACGCAATTATTTTTTATGTTATAGGTGTTAAATTAGCAGTAGGCTCGTCTGATGAAAAGTGACTACCACCGCCCATGGACATCTGTAACACGTGGGTGCTTGAAGGTGCGTTGCCGGCCTGTAAGAATTGAGTACGCTCTTTTCTTGAAGGTTTCCAAGTCCTATCGGTTCAGAAAAACCGCTGGAGAAAGCTGATTCCACAGAGTGGTTGTGCGAGACAGAAAATGTCTTAAAAATCGCGCTGTTTTGTGGATTTTCGGACATCTAGGGTAATCCGATCCTCTGGACAAAATGTATATGATATGTAAAATGATCCAGTCCCCTGACACCAGTGGAGGCAATAAGTCGACTTGTAGTTTTAATGTAGGTTTTTGCACTACTACTTCAATGTTCAAGTATTTCAACTGGAAATGGGATAAATATACTTTATAAATCGCTTCTCATAATAAGCTTAGTTACAAGGATAGCTCACTGGAATTGTCACTTAAAGATAACAGTTACAAGGATAGCTGCACGCTAGAAATGTCACGTACGACTGATGCCATTTTAAATTACATTGTCTATTGACAAATATGATCATTGATCAGGAGAGCGCAAGATGACATAAACATTTCCACTAAAATAAATTGGTCTGTCCACATGATGGCAAATTAATGCTATCAGTTTACTAGGAATAAAACACGTTTCGTACATCGTCAGTGTGCTGTCGAATGTGAAATATATGATGTTTTCCTGACCGATTCTGAGATGTTATGTCCCTTGTGCCTATAGTTACACTGGCTCACTCACACTGAGTACTGTTGTTTGGCGGTAGAATATCTGATGAGTGGGTGGTACCTACCCAGACGCAAAATGCCCGTGTTGGGACACGTCGCCGATGATGGTCAAATCTTGGTCCATTGGTGAGGCAGAAGTACTCTCCTTGCAACAGGGCGCTTGTTGTGAGTAGCACGGGACTGCACTAGACCAACGAAGCAATCTTGTCTTGTTGTTACATTAGCACACCAATACAAACTATTACTGTTTGACGAAATCATCGGTAAAGCTCCTTGCCATGTAGCCAAGATCATAGCTCTAACACTTATTTTGTAATATGACATAAATCTCCGGTCCATTATAAAAAAACAAATTCTAGAAATAAAATTTCAAATACACTGTCTCCGATAATATTGAATGGCGTATCGCCTTCAAACTTTCCAATGAATCCAAGTTAAAAATACCTAGACGTATTTCATCTGTCACCGTATCCCATAGGAAGTGTTCCCGTTAACCGGAGCTAGGATTTACGTCGGCGAAAACTTCGCAATTATTACTAGCTCGATTCGAATCGACGTACCGTGGCAGCTTCGTTTTTTACTTTTGCTCGACTGTAACGAAGCTATAGATATAAATGAATTTATTCTTACCAGTTAAATTAATGAATTCGTTAAGGCTTTTTGACATTCAGTTTTTGTAGTAACGTCTACAAGTGATATTAACTACGATTCACGAATCAAAAATTTTTTTTTTTTATGGCATTGATTGGCGGACGAGCATATGGGCCACCTGGTGGTAAGTGGTCACCACCGCCCATAGACAAAGGCGCTGTAAGAAATATTAACCATTCCTTACATCACCTATGCGCCACCAACATTGGGAACTAAGATGTTATGTCCCTTGTGCCTGTGATTACACTGGCTCACTCACCCTTCTAACCGGAACACAACAAAATTCGTATGTGATCTTCCATCAAATTTTAGTACGTTTTTTTTTTTAAATTTAAAACAGTACTTTCCATATTTGAATTGCCATTGCAAGAATCTGCGCTTGAAGTTACACTAGCCGAGCCTCTCACATGCACTAGATAGACCTGATGCATGGGCACTCAAACGACTTGCTTACAGCCTAGCGGTTAAAAATGACACATAACTCCAATAATAATGTGTTAAACTTCTAGACATTAAGAACACTCATAAATTTCTCAGTCATTTAATCTAAATTATAATAATATTTCTAATTACTGTTTTGTAAGAGTAAATGAGTTATTTACAAACTTTACTGATAGCAATGAAATTGTTCCAATTAATTTGTAAAATAATAGGGGCCTAGACTCCTCTGTTGCCCAGGGCCTCCGTACCAAATACGGCCCTGAATGACGGTAGGTACAGAAAAGTCGGTTTAGCATACGCGCAGCGCTTTCGTCGCCGTAACAACAGGACTGTTAATCAACGTGCATCGGATTTGCGTCTAAATAATTACAATTTGTTTTAGTCTAATGGGTCTAATTAACTTAAATAAATACTAAATAATTAATAATAATTATTGTTTGCTATAAATAAATATTAAAATAAACTACATCGATTATACTGAAATTTAAGTCAAATACATACAACGAAATTGTATTCAATATCAGTTCGAGGTCAATGAACTGTTGTTCACGGATTATAAATACGTATAAAATTGATTAATAGACAATTCAATTTGAACGGTTATTATCAAAACGTGTTCAAATATCGATAATTTTATATAATATCATGTCTCGCTAATGAGTCGCACGCGGCACGTTTAACAAAATTTCGACTAATCTTAGATTTTAATGTTTTGTAGAAATGGCATGGCTTGAATAAGTAAAGCATATTATTTAACACACATTATGAGCCGAGATGGCCCAGTGGTTAGAACCGTAGTAACCGATGATTTCGGGTTCAAACCCAGGCAGGCACCACTGAATTTTCATGTGTTTAATTTGTGTTTATAATTCATCTCGTGCTCGGCGGTGAAGGAAAACATCGTGAGGAAACCTGCATGTGTCTAATTTCAACGTAATTCTGCCACATGTGTATTCCATCAACCCGCATTGGAGCAACGTGGTGTAATATGCTCCAAACCTTCTCCTCAAAGGGAGAGGAGGCCTTAGCCCAGCAGTGGGAAATTTACATAGATAACACATACATTTTTAATTTTTTTTTTTCACATAGAACACGAAATATCGTTATGGTTATCTATTGTCGTCAAAAAGCAAATAAATTCAGTTTTAAATATTTGTCTCTTAATGTATTTTAACGTGTATTCCCTGATGTACTTAGTTTAAAAAAAAATCTGTTAAAATCATAATTTGAAGTGAAAAGTTGTCCTGTTAAGCGAGTTTAGGTAGGGGAAAAAGTTATGGGATCGGAACATGCTCGTGTCATGTTGCGACTTGAGCCAGACTGAAGTGTGACCCATAACGGCCTGTGTACATATAAACGTATTAACACACTAATACATTGTAACAAAGTATTTATAATTATTATTAATACATTTAATTCAGCCAGACTGACAGAAATATCACGTGATCTTAGATGTTATATCTTTAGTGCCGGTACACCGATTCAAACAAGAAAACAACTGATAGTCATGATTTAAATTTGGAACGCAATTCTGAATGACAAAAAATAGAACGCAATTGTGATTGAAAAAAAAAATGAATTATATTAAAACTTTTTAGCACGTATCATTTTTAAATAACATACAATCTACGACCTAACCGCAACTAGATGACAGATTTAGCTGCAAAATTACAGGCAATAACTATAATTAGATATTCAGATTAATATATAATCATATAAACGAGAATGAAAACTTTTTTACATTATCATTATAAAGAATGGAGTTTTTTTATTTAACGCAATGAGTTCTTGTTCTATTACATTACAGAACTTTTAAATTGTAATAGACATGTGTAAAAGCGTACGATCGCCTGTCAAAGAGCTCAGGAATTTTTTGGCGCGATTTTTGTGTGATTTGGAATTTTGGACATACAATAACTGCGTAGGCAATAATTTAATAAAAATTTAGTCGTTTAATTAGTTATGATAAATTAGTATTTTTTTATGTAAAGTAATTTACTACTGTTATTTAATTTTGTCGTTAAAATGTAAAAGGCTAAAGAATAGTGACCCATTTGCACGTTTGCCTACCTATTTTAGAAAGAAAAAGTAATACGTTTATAATTTAAAAAAAAAAAACTTTTCTCACCCAAGTTGATTATGTCAGCAAATAGTCACGTCGAAACTGAGAAATATATTTTTATCAACAGATTTTACTTTTATTTCCTTGATGTATTTGCTAAAGTAAAATACAAACGGCCCTAAATACTTTTTGTGTACATTTGAAGAATACCCAAACTTTAAATAAGATATAACTCGAACAAAAGACAAGATGGAAAATCTTCCACACCGAGCGTTATCATCCACAATAAGGATTTATAAAGAAAAGTTGTGATCTAAATTTTTTTACGATAAAACTTTTCCCGCCTTCCCGCAGTATTGATACTGAGATACTTTTTACTTAAAAGTTTTTTCGTGGAATCGAGAAAGTATTTTTTTCATCTAATAAAATTAAATTATTTTATAATTAGTTAAAGTAAAAATGTTTTTTAACAGTTTGGAAATAATTATTTAAATATATATTTGTATGTATAGGAATTAGAAAAATTTTAAATTACACACAAGACGTTTATAAAAAAAAAATAGAGTGTACAATTCAAACAGCAACTTTTTTTGTTTCTCTGTCGTGAAGTATTTTCATTTCATCGGGATTCAAATGACAACTATTCTAAAGAATATTCACTTCAAAATATTTCCTATTTTATTTTAATTAAATATATACATATATATATATTTATATACCAATTCACAATTTATATACCTATCAATAATAGTAGTCGAATCATCAAGCTGTTTCGGCATTGACCCTTGTCTATCCGAATAGGATGAATCGAATAACAAGAAAAAAAGTTAAGTCATGTTACACGAGAAAAGCTGTTGTACTTAGTATTTGTTTTGTTATTTATTTATTTACGCCCGCAGCGTATCCTTATTTAGTTCTTAAGTTTTTTGTCAGTTTCAAACTACATATATCAAATTAATCATAAATGTTTATTAAGATCTTATTAAATTTTGCAGAGACAAACACTAATAATAATTATATTAGTTGTGTTGAATTTTAGATTGATAGATAGATGTTCGAAAAACAATCATAAGTTTTTTTTTTTTTATTATACATGGCAACAACCCTTTCTTCGACTTACAACAAATAATTTCAAAGTTTTGATCTATAAATAACGGCATAGTAATGCATATCCTTCGCTTGTTTAACGAAATGCTGATTAAATATTAAATATAACTGATGAATAAATATAGAATACCTGATGGTGGAAGGATTCCAGACGGTTCTGTGATCTTCAGTGTGTATAATTATGTTTTAAATTTTCCCTTTTTTATTAATCAACAATCAAGGATACGCACACACGATAAAAATATTCAAAATAAATTCACATAAACTAACTTACATGTAATACTAAAAAAAGGTTGTACAGAAAGGTTGTAAAAAAAAAATACAGACGAAATGATAACCTCCTCCTTTTGGAAGTCGGTTAATAACGACGTTCGACTTTTTGCGTAATTGCTCGGTTAGATCCTGACCTGACGTCTTGGAATCTTAGGCGGACTCGACTAAAATAATTCACCAAATTTGGTCGTCCCTTAAGTTTTTCTGCCTTAGGCCCGAGTCCACGAAGTTTGTATTGAAATCCACTCCTGCTTAAATGGGGGGACAGTAGATAGTAGAAATGACCAAAATTCCTAAAGTGGTCAGTACAGCCCATAGATATTGGTGCCGTCAGAAATCTTAACCATTCCTTACATCACCAATGCGCCAGAAACCATGGGAATTAAGAATATCCCTTGAGCCTGTAGTTACGCTGACTCACTCGCCCTTCCAATATGAATACACCAATACTATTGATGTTTTGTGGTACACAGCTGTGTTGCACAGCCAAAGCATTAACAACATAAAAAAGTAAAAAATATATATATTTACAAATATGTTGCATGAAATTCAGTCTAATGTACATCTACTAAAACAACACCACCAAAACACATTTGGAAACATTCTAGTTATTAGAAGAGTAAGACCAACTAGTAGGACGTTTACATATAATAACTTACGTTTAAATATAAAGAAAATATGGCTTTGCCACGATGGTAGCCATCTTTGATATTACATTTATTAACACTGCAATGTTTACAATCAACGATATATTTTCACATCAATTCGTCAAGGTCAATTTATATAGTCCATCTTGTACTTTTAGCCTTTCAAAATAGAAAAGTCCACGTTATGTAAGATCGTATTTTATTTATTACATATCCTCGCGTGTAATGGGTCATAAAAGTAAAATAAGTACAGTAGTAGCAAATATCATGTATTAAATTGAACGGTACCGTCGAGTTTACCGGCTTAATTTAATTTTAAAGGCATAATAGTTATTACTCTTTGTTAACCCATAACCTAAAACAACACAATAATAAATAATCAGATAATCATAAAATATTATTAAGACAACATATAAGAACAATCACAAAAAAAATTACAACTTAATTTTATTACGCTCAATGTATTTACATAAAAATTTACAAAGTGCACTGAACATAAACATTAACATTTAACAAACATTCAACATTAATATGGCGAGGAACTTTAGGAGGGAGAACGTCATATTGAATTTTGTGAAAACTTTTCAATATGATTTATTTTTATTAAATAATAATAACACAAAGGCTATTCAAGCAAGGGCCAGGATAAAATATCCGTAAATTTATATAACACAATGTTTACAAGACAGTCTTTCTACTGTTTTATTTATAATGGTACTCAACTTATGTTTAATGACTATTGGAAGATTATTAATCTAGCAACACTATTATCATTAGAACTAACAAAGTCTGAATCAAAATCGCTTTTAATTTGTTACTTTGTGAAAATATTTTTTTTAATAAATAGAACACATCAATCGTCAATATTTTTACATAGCTTAAGCTCAAGCTGCGGGTCAAAATGACTACAGAGTCGTAACTTTTTTTTTAATCTGTCCGTAAACTCCTGTCATATGTTCTGGATGTAGTTGTCAAAGTCAAACAATTTACAATAATCATTACTGGCGTTAAAGTTGGATCAATTACACATAAACCTTATTAAATAAACATAATGGCAACGGATTCAATGAGAGAAAAGGCTTTTCAAGATTATCGGAAGAAGTTAATGGAACACAAAGAAGTCGAATCAAGATTAAAAGACAGTAAGTAAAAATGGAAAGTCAATTTTGCCGACTCATCACCTATTCCTCATAACAAAATAGATCACTATTTCTAATTTTATAATTATTTACGATTTGATTATGGTTTTTTTTTAGTGCGTGAACAATTGAAAGATTTAACGAAACAATACGACAAAAGTGAGAACGACCTAAAAGCTTTACAAAGTGTCGGACAGATTGTTGGTGAAGTTCTCAAACAATTAACAGAAGAAAAATGTGAGTACTACTCTTATTTCTAAATCAAAATACAATATTTTCTTCTATATAGCGCAACTAACGACATGAATAGAATAATAATTTTATAGATGGAACAGTATTCATAATATAGAAAAAAACATTTTTTTCGTTTATTTTTAAATCTGAAATAATAAATTAGAGAGATAGAAAGATTCATGACATTGGGTTAAAAGCATGTATGTATATCTAAATGTATATATTAATAGTGATAATGGGAAGGTACTACTCTGCTTGCAAACATGCTATAAATACCTTGTTTCAATTTAGAACACGAGTTTAAATGACCATAAATATCTTAAAAGTACACATTTCTCTACTTTAAAATTGATTTATATGATCCATTGATATATTATTATTATTAATGAATAGTGCATTTTATGTAATCAGTTTTCTGGTGCAAGATTGACTATAAACAATGATTTCTAAACTATTTTTTAAAAAAGTTGTGTAGAAAACGAGATCAAGGTGCTCCATGAAAGAAATACTTTTTACAATGACCTCTAGAATATTTGCTTATGAACAATTTTATTTGAAACTATTCCAAATTAATATATGTATCTAATTTTATTATCTTCCAGTCATTGTAAAGGCTACAAATGGTCCACGGTATGTAGTGGGCTGCCGTCGTCAATTGGACAAGAATAAGCTAAAAGGTGGCACCAGAGTTGCTTTGGATATGACCACACTGACAATCATGAGGCATTTACCACGAGAGGTTAATATTAGCCAATGTATTTTGCATTAGAATAGTATTTCAGTACAATGGTTGGTCCTTTTTTACAACCAAGGATAAGAACCATAAAATTTTCATGGGCTTAGTTTGTGCTTGGTGATGAAACAATACATAGTGAGGTCACCTACAATTATTGGATTGAAATTTGATGCTTGAGTATCAGTAACCAGCATTGGAACAGCACGCTGCTATAGTTCAAAACCCTCTCCTTCATGGACGGAACAATGAGACATTTAAAGCTGTTAATATTTCAAGATTTATTTGTGAAATTAATATCAAATGGTTTTAGGATCCTACTTTATTAATGTATATTTTTTTAAATCAATGTAATTATATAAATAAGTAACATCTCTGATCCAATGGTTGCAATTGATGCTGTAAGAAGTGGTATTAACATTTCTTATCATGCCATTGTAGTTAAAGGTTACCACTCACCATCAAAATACCCTTAAATAATTATTTATTTATTAAAATAAAAATTTATTACAGTATTCATAATTTTCTGTATCTGTGTACTTTCAGGTTGATCCCCTTGTGTACAACATGAGCCACGAAGATCCGGGTGACGTCACATACTCTGCTATCGGTGGACTGCAGGAACAGATCAGACAGCTGAGAGAAGTAAGTCACTTATTCCTAAAGAACTGATTACTCTAGTTGTTATTTGTTGCATAATATTTAGGCTATCTCAAATTAAAGGAAGGTTGCACATGATAGGAATCAATTTAGAATGCTGGAAAAGGCCAATGAATAAAATGTGCACTGAGACTGCAGTCATCTTATAGAAATATGATTTTTTATTTTTTCCTGGTAAAACGGACTTTATTACTAGTATTATTACTAGTTTTAGGTCATAAATTGATTAAGCTATACAATAAAAACGATTATGGAGGTATATCTTTTTATAAATATATAAATCTTCTGAAGGTATGTATGTATTTCGATGAAAGTTTTCGTTTGTATCTGAGTGGATCCCCGAATGGTGTAGATTGGACCCGGTAGGGTGTGCGGTGATCTGGAAGAAAGTGCAATTCTTGTTTCATCCGGATGAAATTGTCTATATTATCATGTTATTTACTTCATCAGTTATATCCTAGTCTAGGTCTCATATGACTACAGGCTGCAGGTTGCAGAACTGATTTGTCAGTCTATGGTTAACTAATCAGCCTTAGATTACACATTTGTAAGTTCTCAGTGATTCCAATCAGTCCTACTCCTGTGGTGCAATTACGGTCATAGCATGGGAACTGTTACTATCAAAAATTTTGTTGCGGATTGATAAATGTTGCAGTAGATAAATCACTATATTGGAGTATTATGCTACTGCATAGGTCCATAATACTGATTTATTTATTTGATTAAATTTAATTTGACAATAATCCGCAACATATATTCGATAGCAACAGTTGCTAGAGAGAGAAAGAGTCATATTTGCTATGAACGTAATAGCACCACTGCTCTCTTTGGCTCCAGGAATATCCCATCAGACTAAGAGAGTGTGGGGGATAGATCATCTGTTTACATGCACATGTTAATGTATATTTCTTGTAAAATTAACTAGTATCTCTAATGTCCGTTTGTAACCAAAATCTTTCAGAACATGATGTTTTCATTTACACTTTCAATTTCAGGTAATAGAGCTGCCTCTGATGAATCCAGAATTATTCGTCCGAGTTGGTATTACACCACCAAAGGGATGTTTGCTATATGGACCGCCTGGTACCGGTAAAACCTTGCTGGCAAGAGCGGTTGCATCACAGCTGGATGCTAATTTCTTAAAGGTATGCCCCATTTATCCATAGTAAAGTATCAGTCTGCTGATAACCCACTGCTGGGCCTGACTCCTCTATTTTGAGGAGGAAATTTTGGAGTCTATTCCACTAGGTAGAGACATTTTAATCTGTAGTTAAAATGTCACATGCACAAGGGACTTAACAACTTGTTCTGAAGATTTGTGGTGGAATACAATGTAAGGAATGGTTGATATTTCTTACAGCACCAATGTCGATCCAACAGGTGTTATTACCAAAAATGAGATCTGTCATTTTTGGGAATTGACATGACACATGCAGGCTTACTAACAATGATTTCCTTTACCTGTGTTCAGCACAAGTGAAATCAACCCAATTTAATCACATGTTCATTTATTTTATGATTCACATGAATAAGAACTACTGAAAATTACTCCATAAATATTAATTTGTAGGTAGTTTCATCGGCCATTGTGGACAAGTACATCGGTGAGTCAGCTCGGCTCATCCGAGAGATGTTCAACTACGCTCGCGACCACCAGCCCTGTATCATATTCATGGACGAGATTGATGCTATCGGTCAGTAAAAACTTTATAATATTTATACAAATTTCATAGACAGACGAACCCACTAATGACACCAATATTTCTATATATTTTCATATTCACAAGACAGTGCTATAATATACAGCAAGAAGTAGGTATAAACAATATATAATGATAGAAAGTTTCATTTTAAATATCAAAATAATTAAACAAATTTGCTAAAAACATCATTGTGTGAATATGAAATTTGTTATTTTATTAGGTTATTACATATTAAAATATTATTTCACTTACAAACATTATTTAGCAGGTGTCTAAACACCTAATAATCCACAACATTAGTCTAAACTAAAGTCTGAATTCTCAAATAAAATCAAATTCCTTTATTCAATGGAGAAGCATTAAACTTACTTATTGATGATTCGGAAAAGGAAATGCCCCAATCTGAGTACCATCAGTGATGAAATTCGAAAAAAACAGCATTTTGTACTAATCACCCTTTAAACAACCTTTATAGGTAAAACTAATTTCATACTTCTATATCAAATCCAGGTGGTAGACGTTTCTCTGAGGGCACAAGCGCTGACCGTGAGATCCAGCGTACACTGATGGAGCTTCTAAACCAGATGGACGGCTTCGACTCCCTCGGTCAGGTCAAGATCATCATGGCCACAAACCGCCCAGATACCCTCGACCCCGCCCTCCTGCGTCCCGGAAGACTGGACAGGAAGATTGAGATTCCTCTGCCGAATGAACAGGCTCGGTGAGATATAAAAATATTTAATTGTTCTCCTGACTGTTAATGCATCCATTCACCTGAGAATAGTAAACTACAAAGGATCTATTTTGTTTTTTTTTTTTTAATTTATTCTGGCTTTTATTTGTGCCAAGAGGGCACAGATTATTTCGCCAATGTCACGTGCGATGGAGAAGACACGATGGAGATTGAACGGTACGGTCGAGATTACAGGCTTAATTCAATTTTGAAGGCATAATATTAGTAGACTCTGTTAACCCATAACCTAAAACAACACAATAATAAATAATTAGAAAAACATAAATTATTATTAAGACAACATATAAGAACAATCACAAAAATATTTACAACTTAATGTTATTATGCACAGTATATTTACATAAAAATTTACAAAGTGGACTGAACACAAACATTCAACATTAATAGGGCGAGGGACTTTTGGAGGGAGAACGTCGCATACGGGATGGAGGAGTTTGGGACAAGAAAACAGTGTATGGGATAAGGAACCTTCGTCTAGGCCACATTCACACAGAGTGATCTCTGACTCTAATTTTACAAAGATCTATGGGATACATGCAGGTCCAAGGCGTAGTCGGCAGATAGTTGTGGTGATCCAACGATTAGCTTGCCTGTGAAGAGAAAACCAAGGTCGCCTTGGAATATCTGGTTGTAGAGATGCGTAGAATCTACCTTTAGATTTTGATGAAACTTTCCAAACAGAGTTCCAGGATTTATCCAGATGAGTTTTCGCTAGAGCACACAAGTCTTGAGTTGAATTTTTAAAGTGATCTAGGGAGCCGGTTGTTATAGCAGCTCTAGCGAATGAGTGCCGCAGGCATCATTGCCGGTTATAATGAATTATAAAGAATGGCCTGGTCCCCAGACGAGTGATATTTCAGCCCCTTTTTGGTGACAGGAAAACAATGCCTCCCTGATCTTAATGATGATAAAAAACTTTCGCCTACTACGAAACGGATTTTCCTAAATTGCCAACAGACAACTCAAAGAGTCCGTCAGAATTACCGTATGTCTAAGGTCATGGGGCAAAAAGGATGGCTTCCAAAATCGCAATCGCTTTAACGGAAAAGATGGACGTTTCAGGAGGGGACTTAAATTGAAGGACAATTTTGAATTTGGGGATCCAACAGGCTGAGCCGACACAGCTTTCAGGGGATAGTTTAGAGGCATCAGTAAATATAAGTAAATGATTTGACCAATTTTGATGATAAAATCTTTGAAATTTGGAGTTTGCATCAGGGGCCCCTTTAATAAGACCAAGATCTGTAATAATGGATTAAAGACTAGTGCTCTAAATGGAGTGGAAAAAAGAGGATTTGAGTGGAACCTTAAGTTAGGATGTGGGAGTTTCGTAAATTTAAAAAAACTGTCTAATAATAAGGATGGACTTTTGGAGCGAACGCAGAGTTGGGACAATTCGCTTAAACGGGACCAGAGGGGATGAGAGGATAACTGTAAAGATTTTACCACAAAACGGTCGCATAAAAATTGTCTTCTCAGTTGAAGTGGAGGATCAACACATTCGACTTCTGCAGCGTTAGTAGGAGTAGTTTTCATTACTCCAATAATTATTCTGAGGCATTTGTATTGAATTTTATTAAGTTTTTCAGATACGGATTTATTTAGTGGTTCTAAGACAAACAGTCCATAGTCTAAATGACTACGAACTATTGCATTGTACGGTAGTTTAAGAGAATAGGGGTGAGCTCCCCACCAGACTCCTGAGACTGCTCTAAGGACGTTAATGGCCTTTTCACATTTTTTGACAATATGCCCAGAGAGACAAATTCCGTTCAGTTTCTTATCGAGTATTATGCCTAGAAATTTCGTCTTGTTGACAGAGTTGATACGCTGATCCCCACAAAACAAGTCGAAGACAGGAAAAGACAAAGGATCTATTATTGTAATCAATTTCTCGACAGAAAAACCCATTATATACTAAGCTTATAACGCTAAGTTTCCGACTCCGCAAAGTCAATAAATCCTTCTTGGGGCAAGGTATCCGTTTCTATAATAAAATTCCGCAGACAGTTTTAACTTTGCCGTTTCATAGATTCAAATCATTGGTAAAGAGGGCATATTATTCGATACAAGATTATATAGATGATAAAAAAGCATGGAGTTAATGCTTGTTGACTACCCAGCAGGATAACTTTTACTAACCTCCGGTCGCAAAATCTGCTGGGATTTCTAAGAATTTGAACAAGAATTCCAACATAACAACAGCCGCTACACCTGAAGTTTGCGTTGCATCCAAACTCACCATAGCGATATTTTTGTACATACTATATATGCTTTAAATTTATTTAAGGATTTAATTCTTAAATCCAGTGTAATATCAAATAATATTACAACAACAAGATATAACACGCATAACGCATCGAAAAACGCTTCGCTTGTTATTCGTTATTGAAATATTTGAATACAATTCCAGGCTGGAGATTCTGAAGATCCACGCGGCGCCCATCGCGAAGCACGGGGAGATGGACTACGAGGCCGTCGTGAAACTCTCAGACACCTTCAACGGAGCCGACCTGCGCAACGTGTGCACGGAGGCCGGCCTCTTCGCCATTCGCGCCGAGAGGGAATACATTATACAGGTCATTTTTTAATTCTATTAGTACGTAAACGGACATAGACAATGGTGCTGTAAAAAATATTACATACAGTATAAACAGAGATGGTATGTCCCTTGTGCCTGTAGTCACACTGACTCACTCACTTTTGAAACTAAAACACGTCAATAGTATTCCTGTTTAGCGGTATGCTATGTGATGAATACCTACCCAGATAGACTTTCTCAAAGCCCTGTCAATATTATATTTCAAACCAAAATCAATAAATACGAATAGAGTACATATTTAGACTTTATGGTTATCTTTTTAAAAAATTCTCACGTACGAAATATTTTTGTAAATTTTTCATTTGAATTGCAGGAGGACCTCATGAAGGCTGTACGAAAGGTGGCCGATAACAAAAAACTTGAAAGCAAATTGGATTACAAGCCGGTGTAATTGTTTAATTTCCGAAAAAACACACATATATTGTCATTAATATTCATGTCTTAATAAATTTAGTTTAAATATCTTTGTTTTTATTTATTTTGTTTTTCACTTCTAGATCTTTAATGTTGGTAAACCTTTGTGCAGATCTGTTTCGCGAGTCTGTCCGCTTCATTAAATAACTCATCAAACTTTTAAATTGACAATTAAAATAATATTAAAAAAAAAAGAATACAAGTGTAATTACACAATATATTTATTTAATAAATATTAAACTTAACAAATACTGAATATTGCACATAATATATTTTTTTAGTTTCTTATTTGAGCGGGAAATGTTATGTCAAAGTCACGTAGTAATATAAAAAGCTGTTTATAACTTTTTTTCATAATTTTGACAACATACCCTAACTACTAATCAGATTTCTAAAATTATGAGTTACATTTAGGTAGATATAGTAAAACGCACGTACAATTGTATGTATAATATATCTAAATAATTTTGTTTATTAAATTTGACTGAAAAAATGTGTAAGTCTCGTGCCCTGTTTGTGACCCCAGAGACCTTTGAATCCAACTCTGTCTATCCTACGCGACATTGGCAAAATAGTCTGTAGTAAGTAGACACAACTAAAAGCAAATTATTAAGCAAAGAATTTAATTACATAAATGCTTCAAAATCAAAGCAATAGCGTCTTTTGGCGCGTTAGTTATATTTGACTAGATATAATAAATTAAAAATACAAAGATAATATTAAAAAATATAATCAAGATATTTTCAGTTTTAGTACAGCTGAATTGTGTTCTACTTTGAAAAATGTTTATTAAAAATAATTTCGAATGTGTCCAGTACATCGTACATCCCAATCCCAGTATACACAATGAAATCTGTACCAAAGAATAGATTTTTTTTATATCTTTATAGTATTTATTTATTTACCGTCGGTTTTTAAGAACAGATATGACTTTATAACCCCTAAGAAAAGAGCGTACACATTTCTTAAAGGCCGGCAACGCACCTGCAAATCCCCTGGAGTCCATGTTCACGGGCGGTGATAATCATTTTCAGCGGCTGGATAGTGATGTTTTTTTTTTGCATATGTTTAAGTGGTTCCAGGGTGTTTTAGATTGAACCCGGTATTAGTAGGTCAGCAGCGATCAGACTAGTCCTTTTTTTTACCAAAAAACTTTTTTATTCTCTATAAAACGGGCAACTAGTATAATATATGTACTGAAGCAACTTACTAAAATATCCAGCAACATTATTTTTAATAAGGCAACGTTATAACTTTTTCTTTTTAATCTATTTAATAAAACTAGGCAAAGTACCATTTTTCCTGGCCTTTTCGACATTTTCATAATAACAAGAAAAGTCTACATAACCTTTAATTCGTCTGTCCTTATCATATGGTCTAATAGGATATATATCGGATGACGATTCGATTGATCGATTCGTATCGATATTCGAATCGTTTTTATCGAAATCATTCGATCCAGGCGAGTACGGTTCAGAATCCATTTCGTTCAAAAACGTATTTGATTTAGATTGAACGATCGGATTGAATCTGACAGATGCGTTTTGTTTCTGAACCGTATTTATTGCATCATTTTGGGGGATGGGGGGGAGGAAATTGAAATTACGTATCAATAAAGTAACATGGGTATTCGGTTTAGGCGTTAAGCTATTCTTTAAACAGTAAGATAAGAATTCTTCTTCAATTTCTTCTAGAACGGATTGACTGACTCTTTTGAATTCTGATTGCTTCCGGAAGTTCTCTACTATAATTTGGGACAGTTGTTTATTCGTCTGTTCGCTGTTACCCCGAACTTCTTGTATGCGTTTGTAAACACCAGCACTGACTAGGACGAGGAATCTGGAATATTTTAAACACAACATTACAATCTAAAACATATAAATAGGGGCCCTTGTTTAAGGGGCAACTCAATACGTCAAAATAATTTACTTAATTGGTTTACTACAATGACAGGCGTGACTTCTAAAGTACATAGATAATAATAGATTAATATCAAAATTTACAATTTTTGTGGAACGAAGTTCTTTTACGCGGCTCACAGAGCGAAATGGCAGAAATCGTCACGTAAGGAAAAAGCGTTAAGGTTCCACGATCTTGCCCTCTCTTTCCTTTTCTCTCTGTCTCTTTCTACTCTATGCAATTTTAAATAATATTATTTAAACTAATTTTTTATCAATATTTATATTCACAGGGAATGATTAATAATAATATTATTTCTTACAAGTATTTAAAACGGGATATTTAACATGTTTTTATTTTTATTCGTTGGAGCTCGATATTTCGACACACAATGTGTCTCGTGTCTTGTGAACAAGACATTCGTAGATAAAGCAACTTAGTTCCAACCGGGAGTCTGACAACACCCCTCTTTATGTGTTTGATTGATTTTAAGTTACCTGCAAGATTCGTCTAAAGCAATAGGTCCATGTATCTCAGGAGCTGCTACCACTGGTTCTGAAGAAGCAGCGCTTATAGTTGGGAAGGCTTTGTACAGCCCTTTCACTAGGTAGTTACCTAGGCATCTTGTTCCAGTCTGATTGCCTAGGTATTGTGCTGGAAATTATATAAGATGTTTAATATTTGATCTTATATTATTATTATACATTGTTCGTTGTTAGTATAAGATATCTCTTAATTTGTGATATATATGGCTTTGGTTGAGGACTTAACAACTATAATGATGGCTTTACAAAGGTTTTTATCGTGGCCGTTTGCATTTAGTTTATAGGGATAATGCTTTACAGAGAAGATAACTATCTAATATCTATCGAGGAATTAGACGTTATAAAGTTTGTTTTTGACTTAGATATTTAATGCAAATTTATTTGTCCAAATGCTGGAAACGAAAATACTTTTTAACCACCTCTTTTCAAGTAAAGGTAACACAGCAAACCTATGAACTTTTGAATAAACTTATCACCAAAATTGATTTAGCATTGTTCTTCGGATCTGGGGATATTTATGTTTGAAATTTAGATTAGATTAAAAAATATATTGTCATAGTATTTGGCAGAAGGTTTTTTATTTTGTTTATGTCAATTGAATATCATTTAAATATTTTTGGACATTTTAAGCCACTTAAACCCACTCACCGTTTCTAAGTTTATTCACATCTAAACCCAGCTGTGAAAGCCTCAATAATTCATCCTCATTGTTCAAACTGTGATCAACGGTCAGCTGTACAACTCTCAACACTGAGTTATCATCGGTCCTGCATAACAACGCTCGGGTCTCACCAACATTAGCAACATACAACTTATTGTTGTGTACGAGGGCTATAACAACAGTGGCCCCTCCGGAGAGGTGTTGGTCAATTTCTTTTAAACGAAAAAGTATGTTATCAGACATCTGAAATGCAAAATGAGTACTTAAAACCTGCCATCTTCATAATACAGTGGACTGTAGCATCTTATTTGATTTATTTATTATGACAATTAACTTATAAAACTTTATTAGCCAATATTGATGAACCTTGCGCAAACATTATTTAAGTTAACGAAAAGTTAAATAAACTTAAAATAATTCCCCATATAAACTTTCACTCCCATTTCACACCCTTAAGAGATGATTTTCGTAATAAAAACCTATGTACCTCCTGAGACTCATACTAAATACAAAATTTCATATATATGTATACATATGTAGTTGTATATAGTAATTGATTCAGTGATTTAAGCGTTGGAGGTAACAGACAAAGTTACTTTCGCATTTACAATATTAGAAGGGATAATACATTTACGACCTAAATTAAGCATAAGAGTACATTAATGAAAAAAAGAGCCTAGTTTTGTATATGTTAATTTCCAGGCAGGATATATGTAAATTTAATTGTACTTAACCAACATATTTTGTAATTAAAATGGTGGAATAGACTACTGAGTTTCATGCTGATTCTTCTCAGTAGAATCTACTATACCTTTAACATTGTAACTTGGATACTTGAAAGTTGGTCATTCAAACATGCTTTTATTAGCCTACTTGAATAAAGAATATCGAAAAATGTGATCAAGCCCTAAAACACGAGCAAAGCCATAGGCAACAACTAGTAATAAATAAATCACCTGTGTTGATTGCGTGTGCCCTTTTAATATCTGAAGCCTGTATTGTAAGCTCGTTCGTTCAGCGATCATGCCATCATAGTTCTCTATGTACGCGTTCTCCACGGACACAAAAGCATTCCTATTACAAATATTTGGAGTATTAATAACATACATTTGTTTTTAGTAATATTAATTATAACAAAAGTCAAATTAGGCTAGTAGAGTGAACATGTGAAGTTTTAAACTGCAGTTCATCGATTAAAATCCCTGAAAACTACTGAGTATTCATGTTAATAATTGAAGCTTATTGTGTTTATAATTCAACTTTATCTTGGTGGTGTAACAATACAATGTGGAGGAGACCTGTATGTGTTAGATGACCTCACCACTAATCATAATCATGAAAATATAACTGTCTCATTGGTCTAGTGGCTAGTTTATTTAACAGTACTAATAAATGCTACACATGGTGCAACAACTTAATCAATACAGTGCAGACTGCCAAATTTCGCCATAGTTGGAATATAATTAATTTTATTAATATAACATGAAAATAACCTTAATTTTTCTCTAATTTCTTCATCAGTATTGCTACTCGACGGTGGAGCAAATAAAATCTCAGCAGCCATTCGCTGCATGATAAACCTCGCTGCATCCAATCCATTGTGGGGCTCAAACACTCCATATAGGCATCTGGAAATGTTTTAAGTAATTTATATCATTTCACAGAGTTAAATAACCATTACCCATTATATTTAAAACACAAAATGTGAAGAGGTAATGTTATCGTAGCGAAATCTTTTAATTTACACTAGAACGATTTTATAGTAAATTACGCTAATCATTATCAAAAGTACGAATTTATAGACATTTAAATTACTAACAAAAAACTTACGAATTATCTTCTGTGTGACAATAAAAACAAAAATAATCGTCATTTGAACTTGGATTTCCATCTAATGGGGAGAAATAGGACGCTACGCAAGTATTCCGACATTTCGGTAAATCATCCGTCCAAGGTCTCGCAATCATTTTTGTCGCCTAATACTTCTGTTTACATTAAAAATAAATTTATCAAGTGATATGTAATAAACTTTCTTGATTAATGTTTTTGGTAATATTGTAATTAATGTTTTCAGTTTTGTTATTGACAAATAACAATTGTCAAAACTTAAATTATATAAATATTAATGCTTTTTTTAAAATGTATTCAAAAGCCCTGGATTCAAGTGGGAAAAAAATACATTTCAAAGGTTGCCACTTTTTTAAAATATTTTTAATGGAATATGATAAATATTAATATAAATTAAATAAATAGATAAAAAACTTAAAATAAAAAAATACATTTATGTTTACTGTCTACGATATTTATTACTTGTGAACATTAAATGATCTCATAGTATTTTTCATAATGAAGTTGAAGTTATATTATTTTATTCATGATAAAAACATAGTTATTATAAAAATGCTTTCGGTGAATTATTTTGTATTTTGTTAAAATAATATTTCAAATTTATTGTTTTGAACAAAGTTGATTTAATGATATTTTATACTTACTGTATATACTTTGCTATATTTTTTATAAATTATGTAAGCAAGGAATATAATATGTAGATAAGTTATAAAAAAATATTACATAAAATACTTATACATCTTCCTCGCGTAAAACTATATTCTCGAATTTTAATAACCGCAAAACGGAAACCAACACACCGCACAAAAGGCGTTTGATAAAATTAATATTTTTATTATTTAGTAGATATTTTTTTTATTGTATTCGGAACGTATCTGTAACATTTTTATTTAATAATCATTTTAATTTATGTTTTCTAAATTAAATACAAAAATGCATCTGATAATTAAGCAAAGGCGAGTTTATTTGCATTTTATCAAATTTAATAATACTCATACCTACGTTGATAGAACGTTAAAAATATCCTTATCATTTAAGAACCTTATCGATCGAGAACCTTATTATAGATGTGCGTTCAACCTTTTTACTAAAATAACCTAAGACTAAAATGCCGGTACAAAACACGCTACGCATGGTGTAATTATATTATAACCTGCAATTGTTACTCTCGTTGAACGTGCAAATAATGTTATTTATTTACTTATTAAGATGTTAAATTATTTATCGAATTGTTAAGATTAATTAAAATATTTTTTTAGGTTTTGTGTCAAGGGGTTGTTGATCTTTAATTATAGCTATATATTTATAAATCTATACTATTTCAGCATATGAAATATAAGGCATTTTCGTCTAACTTAAATGATTATTTAAAGGCAACTACATAAATTGGAATCATCTTTAATAATTTTGAAAAAATATATTTAAAAATAGCTCATCATAAAATATATATTTAGCAGATTAGTTTTCAGTGAAGGCATTAACAGTCATCATGGTTCAATGAGTAGAACCTGTGAATTAACCCAAAGATTACAAGTTCAAACCTGGACAATAACTACTTGCTGAAGAATGAGTGCTTCATTCTCTAATATTGTTGTAATTCATACCTTGCTTAGTAAGGAATATTCCTTAGTCGTAGTCACCTGCATGTGTTATATGAAATGCCATGTGCATCCACCAACTTACACTGTAACAGCATGGCAGAATATGCTCCAAGCTAAAAAGGAGAGGACTTTGCCCAGTGATAAGAACAACGACCAATTGAACTTTTAAGATTGTAATAGATTAAAAATTATGATGGATTATGAATCATTGAACTTAATATAAAAAAATAAAACAATTATTTTCTTTGATCAAAGTTTATGTCATGTTCTTACACAACTGTGAACCCGATCTTTTACATTTTTAATTTTAATGGTTTTTTTTTATACAATGTTAGCTCTATTATCCTAAAGAGCTGTCTGTGACTAAGTTCACTTTGTTTAAAACTAAGTTTGAAATGAGAAAGCATATACTTTATACCAGTTTGAATTAACAACTTTAGAAAAATCCTTCTTTATAAAATATTAATAAGTGTACTAGACACCTTTCTTCACTATACATATAATTATATTTTTATTTCCTGTGCTGTGAAAAGAAAAATTATATGTAATAATTCTTTAATACTATGCAGTATCTATATTGCCAATATCTTAATAGGTACTTTGAACTATTTCTATTTAAGGGAAGTCCATTATTTTCATTTTACAATATAAATGTTAGTGCATGGCATAAAAAGCATTTATCGAGTTGGCTGTACAGAGAATTTCCAAAGTCATGAGCTAAAAAAAATAGTGTCCCTTCCGCTAGGCACCATCACCAATAACTGAACATTTCAAAATTGGAACGCAACTATTTAGGAACACAACATAAAATACAAAACCAATATTTCTTTGAGACACACCTCAATGCCTTTGGAAACCCACTTAAGTTCACTTCATCAGGTGAGCAAAATTAAAAACTAGATCTTTTTCATGGGGTCTATTTAATCAACTTTTTTGTCCGAGGCTTTGGTTTCTGTTTCTGGTTTCTTTTCCTTTTCTTTTTCCTTTTCCTTATCCTCAGTGACTACCTCCTTAGCTTCCTGCTTTGACGCTTCATCAAAATTACCAACGAGGTTAGGTACTTCGTCGTCCTCGTCGAGAGGTTTCGGCGGCGCCACACTCGACGCGATTTTCTTTAACTGATTTAACCCTTCAGGTCCCAGTTGACTCAGAATACCGGGGAGCATCTCAGCTATTTGCTTATTCTCTCCATGACCGGTAATAGCGAAAGTGTTCGCTGCAAGCGATGCCTGAGCTTTCGGGTTGTTAAAATGTATTACTGTGCCGTCATCTTTTATCATATTCACTTCCTCAATGCCGGGGATAGTGTTTACTGATAATTTCTTAAGAGATGATTGCAGTTTCTTGTCATCTGTGGCGGCGGTCGCATGGACGACCTTCTTCTTACGCCTCGGAGTTCCCTTGCCGCCTATGCGGACTTGTGACTGCAATTTTTTGAGTTTCTCGGTGTTCATTCTGCTATTTTAACACGCGACACCTGTCGATAAAAACACGGAGCACTTTTTAGTATTGTTTATGTGTTGATTTCAGACGCGATCACACTTGTATTCCATGTAACTTGATCGTACGCACGTGTTTTGAACACCGGTTAGTTACAAAGGGAAAATGGTGGATTTGAGACAAGTTATTTCTGATTTTTGACGTCGTGAAATTGGCAGCACTGCGGAAAATTCGTTCCTTTTCGACAATTGCAACACTCGACTTAAAAAAATTATGAAATTAATATAAATTAAATTATAACGGATCACAATACCCTGTGAAAATATAAATTAATCCCATTTATTTTATACAATAATTAAAAAGATGTATACAAAATATATATTGTAGATATATGTATTGATATATTTTTCGGAATTTAACGTGCTATGTTATAAAAAAAAACTTTATTATTGTTTTATGCATGTATACAATTAAATTAAAATATTTTTCTTATGTAAGTAATCTAAAAAGTTGAAATGATTTTATTACTATTAAAATAAATTGAACACGTCATCATAACTTAGTATTTGAGTTTGTTACGAGATGGCGTTAGTTCCGGACACAATTAATATAATTGCTTTTCATAATAGATGTCGCACTGAGTATGAAATTATAACATGTTCCAATGTTTTTCATCGTTATTATTGTAATGATTTAAAAATTATAAAAACAGAAACTATTTAAACTAAAATTTTTATTTATAAAACAATTGTTTTCTCTCTAATAATATATATTATAATTCGTTAATATAAGGTTCAGCTGCAGCTGCCTGTCAGCTACTCGTAGGCTAAATTTAAGTGTAACATGGACGATGAGATGTATTCCCTGTAGAATCTATGCCATGAATAAAAAAAAACAAAATATAAGATTTTAAATTGACATGGTTATTTTTATTACTTTAAGTATTTGAAAGCATATTTACCATTATTTTTATTTTTTCACAGACTCTTGTTCACAGTCTTGTGAACAAGACATTCGTAGATAATTTCGAAATATCGAGCTCTACGAAATAAAAATAAAAAACATGGTAAATATCCCGTTTCTAATATCTACTTATAGTAATAATCATCAAAATAGTTCCGACGTCATGATATTAAAAAGTAGATATAGACTTTGGTTTTTAGTCATTGAATAAATAATGTAAACAATTTATATTTACTTACAAATTCGTTCCATGTTAATATTTTATACTAAGGTGCATAAGTCCTTTCTTAAGTTAATTTAATTTTCGCTTTAACTATACATACAAATATTCAAGTTGTCATATAGTTCTTACCTGATGTTTATGTTCTGTGGCAGTTAAGTTATGTATGCCACATTTCTTAAAAGAAAATATAATAATGTTGTTCTAAAAACTGTTCGCGAAATTGTAATTAACTTTTAGGTAAAGACCAGATATGATAGGTTATTTTCCAGCAATATTTAACCTTGTGTGCAAAAAGGAGGTTTTACGCGTCGATATGGGACAATAAACAAATCGTCAGTTAGTTTATTTTTACTTATTATTTCATTGTGATATAATGATAGTTATATGTATTATTTAAATAAAAATACGACGGTTTTACTTACTTATTGATAACTTATTTATATAAAACATGTATTTTAAAGGTTTATTTTACACTACCGCATGTATAACCACAAAAAATAGGACAGGGACTATTTCGCGCGTGACATTTCATTTTGGGCTTAGAGGGGGAATAGTCCCCCGTCTCGACAAAATCGGGATGTCTTGTAACTCAGGCAAAGACAAAAAAAAAATTCAAATGAGCAAAAATAAAAAATATATATATTTCCCTAATTTAGTATGGTAGGAGGGTACATAATATGAACTTAAACTACTAATCACATAATACTTTTACTTTACTTGGTAGTAGGGCTTTGTGCTAGCCCGTCTGGGTAGGTACCACCCACTCATCAGATACTCTACCGCCAAGCAGCAGTGTGAAGGGATCTTAGTTCTCAAAATTGGTGGCGCATTGGCGATGACAGAATGGTTGATATTTCTTACGAGCCAGTGTCTATGAGCGTTGCTGACCACTTACCATCAGGTGGACCATTTTCTCGTCCTACGTTTACCATAAAAAAAAAACTTTAATCGATACATTATTGATCACTTTTAAACTGCTTACTTATTTTATTTCCTACACCTAATAAAACTTTAACAGGCGCACCAAGCGCCAGAGTGCATGCAGTGTTCTGGCGATATTCCCTCCAGAAAAAGATTTTTAAGTAACCTTCTGGGGGGTCTTCTCGACTGTCATATTCTGAATCGCTAGCAATTTTCTATGCAAAGTAAAAACTACACGCTAAATAAGTATTTAATTATATAATAATACATAAGTAAGCAAAACAATACCGCTTTATAATCACGCTCAATTATTAGTTATTTATTTTAATCAATGCATTTCGAAAACTCATTGTGAAGCAGTTTGAGTAAATACGACATAAGTCAATGACACCAGTTCATATAAGTATTTCGAATGTACTAAAGCATCACAAAAATATGACTTACAAACGCAAAATGAATTATTCACAAATCACAGTGGTTACCGAGAAAGCTCTTAGCAACAATAATAAACACCTCTCATCATAAAATCAACTTAACCGATAAATGTTTATCCAGTATTACTAAATGCACTCCAATATGGCGGGATATAAAGCTGTCAACGCTATCGTTTCGCGCCATCACGTAAATTATGACAACTATTAATATTTGAAGATGTCGATAGTCGAGCGATAGAGGTTACGCTAAAATGTTTCTGAACGGTTCGCGTGCACTTATCGTAAGCGGTGACAGATGAGATCGTTCTGAACGAAAGTGAATAAGTAAAATAATAATTAATAGATTTAATTATTTTAACAGGAAAACTTTGGTTTGATCGAAATCGATAGTTGGAGTAGATTTTGGAGTAAAATTTGAAGGACGCGTCACAATTAAGCACATTTTCATTTCATTTATGACGTAGAAAGGGAAAGAGAGTCAATTAAGAAATTCTATCACATGTACGGTGCTGCGAAGTGTTTATTAGTTATAATTCCGTACATAAACAATATTTGTATTAATACAGTAGCTAAGTTATTCTTCGGTTTTGCGTTCATTAAAGACACACAAATATATTCAACAGAACAGAAATTAATTTCAGAAGTTTATAAGTTATATTTTAAAGAAATAATTAATTACTTATTAAAATTATTTCTTTATTTACAATTGATATCATAAAGTAAAGGTACGGCCTGAAAGCTTTCTATTGCTGGAGGAAAAAAGCAAAGGAACTTTTTCAGCAGAAGATTTGGAATTGATTCCACATTGCTGCTCCAATGCAGGTCGGTCAACAGAGTTCGGTTTCTTTCACGACGTTTTCCTTCACTGCCCAGCAAGATATTAACATTATAAATACAAATTGATCACTTGAAAATTCAGTGGTGCTCACCTGGCTTGGAACCCGCAGGTTTAGCGTATTTTAACCACTGCGCTGTCAGAATTATTTTTATTTACACATATATATATATATAATTCTAATTTAGTTTAAACATTTTTCAACACAAGTGTCTTTGAGTGACTAATAAACTAATGCATTTATATTTAGGATGCGTTTATTGGTTTTTTATAATCATATATCAGTTCTGATACGTTGATTTGTTCAATAAACGGGTAAGAGTGGTTATTTTCATGTACTGAGGAGTACGGATTGAGTATAAACATCTTAACATTAAGAGCATTGAATAAATCATTTTGAATAATAGCTAGGATGAGGAAATTATATTTTTATATTTGGAATATAAATTTACTTAAGGAATTTTAATAAAATGATTTTTTAATTTCAGAACGTAAATAAAAGTATTTTTTTGGATTAACTTTTAAGGGTACACGATCTAAATGTCTTTTTTTTTCGTAGCTTTTATTTGTGCCGATATGGCACAGATTATTTTGCCAATATGAAGTGCGAAATCTATGTGTCATTTCTGTGTAACATTTTGACATGAAGTGTCACTTTCATTATGTGTAAATGTTTTCATTGTAAAAAATAAATAATATGATAAATAGCATGTATTTTTATTGATCTCTCTTAAGGCGTATTGCTGATATTTGATTATTTTATTTATAATTTATAAATAGTTATATCTATCTTCTCTATTGTTATAAAATAATATTGATTCATATATTGCAATTAAACATCTTATTTATGTTTTTAGAAATGTCATGAACAGACACGGTTCTGTTACATTATAAGACTGAATAAATGAATTCAATTTATACGTAGCTGTAAACGATAAATTTACAAACAAAATTAAACCGTTAATTTAAATAATGACGAAAATAAGTTAAGGAAAAACGACGTGACGTAACGTGAAAAATAGAATAGATTTCTTGCATCTAAGTTAAATCTCATATTGTAAATAGAACAAAAAATGTATTTGACAACATTCGATGCTTTTTATACGTTTCCCGCACAATTAATCAGCGCCATCTTGTTTGTTCTCTGTCATTAAAACAATTAGAGTACATCGTTATCATACTGTCAAGTTAAAAAAAAAAACTTCCCGGAATTAGATTTCACCTAAAACGAGACGTTCTTAATAGGATGCTGATGTGAGCTTTATCTGTTTCGTGACAAATTAATGAGGAATGTTTTTTTGCTTTAATTTTAAAATGAAGATATATAAAGACAGATGTCACATGTGACGCAGAGTTTTCGTTTAGAGGATAGTAAAATATATTTTTTTTAATTATCAACATGGAATAAAAATCATACGAATAATTTATAACGAACTTAAAAACGACTAACAATTCATGCAAATAACGCAAAATAAAAGGTATTGTGATTTATCTGTTATTTAAAAAACTTTTTTTTACAAATTATTTTATTAAAATGTAATTTAAAAAAAATTACCAGTGCATTTTTTTTAAAATCAATAAATTAAAAGTCTAAATAACAGTTAAAATAAATCTCCTTCCGATAAACTGATTCATCATCGGCTTATAGAAACGACCTAAAGCTGACACACTCCGTTTCTAAAAATAACGTAAAAAAACCCGTAACGTATGGCTATCACATTACAGCCCTAAATACCTTTAATCTCTACTTTTTGCAACGTTGGATTTGTAAAAGACATAATTCTCGAGTTAAGATAAAGTTAGGGGGAACTCATTAGTTATCTAAACAGGTTGGATTATGAGATTTCTGAACGACCACCCACTTAAGCGTGAAATGTGTCATCTGTCACATTTAGCGGCAATTTCGTTTTTTTTTTATATAAGATAATAATAATGTGTATTTTGTAACAGTAACATACTTCTGGATTAATAAAAATTAAATGCTATTACTTTTAATAATTATATTAATAACATTAATTAATAATTACTCTTGTTTTATTTAATTTTCACCCAGGATATCTGTTAATGTATAATATTATGGAAAAGAGTATTGTAAATTGAGTAAGTAGTAGAATTTATAACATCGACACTTGCGGTAGAAGTAAATTTAATTATTAAGTATAATTACGACTCAAACGTGTTTGTAAGAGACTATGCATACTATTAAAAAAATAACCAGATTCAGGCATACATTCCGTATATCATTTATTTTACAATTATATCAAGAGATTTTTGCTACAGTAAAATAAATTAAAAAAAAGTGTGTACATTTGAAAATAGAATTAAAATATTCATGCTCTATCACAAAGTTCGCAAAACCGATCAAATAAAATAAAGGCAAACTGTATCGAAACAAATTTCAATCTCACGGAACGATACTCCGGTACAATTTGCTAAAACAATCTGCCTAACCTTTTTTTACACAGAAGCAGAAAATGGCCGACGCCATTTATGTTTTTCACGCAACTATTACACGTTAGGTTGTACTTATAGTTTGGACTGCGCGAAATTTAACCTATGATCGTAATTGTAATTTATTAAGCTTTTCCTTTTGGTTTTGATCTTACTTATATAATCTGGCTCAGAAGGATGAACGCAGGAACATATCATAATATACGATAAAATATTTGAGATTAGTTTTACCTTGAATTCCAACTATATACAGATTTAATTATAACTCGTTATGTTTATAATTATTTATCTATCTTTTATATATAAATAATATATTAAAATAGGAAAACATCGTGAGGAAACATATATGATCCGTATTTAAGCAACATGGTGTACTACAGCTACAAATCTTCTCCTTAAGAAAAGAGGAGTTTTCCCAGCAGTCACTATTTAAATAAATAAATTAATCAATTGATAATGGAAAGTGAATCATTACGTATATTTTTCGTTAACTATATAAAATTAGTTTGTTTTTTTTTTTTAAATATATTATAAATTTTACCTCTGAAGTTTAATGTTTATAGAGAAAACTTTAAGTTTCATAATGTGTGTTTATAATTTTATTCGTAATACGTCAATTATTATCATGAAAGCACTTTCGACGCATTAATAAAAAATACTATGTTTTTATCTGAAGTCACAGGTGAAATATACTTCAAAACGTTAAAAACATTAAAAAATAAGATAAAACAATAAATATAAAGTAAAACGTAAAATACCATAGAAAAATAGCTGCACGTCGCGCAAACCATTCTGCATAGCCCGTATATAATCGTAGTGTCTCAAAAATGGTCGCCGCTAAATTTGTTTTTTTTTTTTCAACAAAATCTTTCGTTTGGAATTGATCCGTTGGGAGCGATTCGCTGAAGAGCCTGAAAATATCACGTGTATATTGTTTCCGAACGGATTATAGTGTCGTAGCGGTCCGAATTGTGTTTGTTTAGTTTATTTATTGGTTTTAGGCACAACGGAATACATGGTATGAATTTTTTGTTTTCATTTTTATTATGTTTTTAGACAAAACAGAACTATTGATTGATTAAAACATTTTCCATATGGATGTGATCGAAACAATGTATTTAATATATTTATATGTATTTTTAAATTTACTAGAAAAAAAATTACTTACATAATTCTGTTTAGGCTGTATAATTATTTCTTTGCGCAAAAAAGTTTGTATTTTTATATTTAGTGTACAAGGTACAAATATATATTATATTATATAGTAAAAAAAAATACGGCTTTATTCAGTCAAAAAGAACATAAGATAAATTTTATTAACATTTAAATTTAAGGAAGCTGAAACAAAGATATCCAAATATTCTATAAAAAGGATCAATTCTATTTTCAATCTTTTTTAAAAATACACAATTTTATATTGTAGTTTTATTGTAACGAATTTTTATGGTTTTCCTTTCTCTAGTACATTTTAGTTTTACGGGCGGCCATATTGAATGGAATTGGCGGGAATATGCTTCGTATTGCTCTACAGAGATCGTTCCTTGGTTATAGTTTACAAATGTTTTGTTTTTTTTTTAATTTCTAAACTCGGCCAATGAAAATAAATGTTGATATGAATTTTAATTACGACAATCTTTTTAATTTGTTGAAGAAAATTAAAAAATAATTATACTTCTCAATTAATATTATTATATTATGCGGTTTTATTAACGATTATTATTCGTATCACGCAATGCTCGACATAACATAAATATCAAATTGTCATAATGTTTATAAGCAAAGATTATATCAATATAAATAAATACATAATTATGAACACGTATTAATATATACATAAGCATATGAATGCTAAGTGGTGCTTGATATTTGATTAAGATATATTTCTTTTATCTACTGGGCTATTTAGACGCTATTTAAATTTACTTATATTTAAAATAGTACGTACACTGGCAAATGGGCCACTTGATGGTAAGTGGTAACAGTCGCTCATAGACATTAGCACTGTTATATCTAATCCATCCCCATAATGACCAACACCAAAGTTTTGCTTGATGGTAGAATATCTGATAAACGGGTGGTACCTACAAATGGATGGAAATTTGAACGAAGCCCTACCACCATATAAACATATCTATTTGATATTCAAAGAAATTTCCAGATCAAAGTGAATTAAACTTACACGAAATGTATCCCTTAGATTTATCGGGTCTCGGCAAAATTGTTCGTTACAATAAATTGTAAACGAGATCCTTTTATATAACCAAATACAACAGAAATACTGTTTGTTGAAGATATTATACGAAAATACAGTTTGGAGACGAAAGGTTTGATTACCTTAACTGTAATCTTCTGGCTATGTAGCCATCTGGCTATGGCTATGTAGCCAGAAGATTACAGTGATCATGTGATCATGTGATGTAGCCAGGTGATTACACATGATCATGTGATCACTTCAACTCGTCACTTGATGGTCACCCTAAGTTTGAAAGTGTTAAAACCCTCGTGCTTCTGAATGCAAGTAAAGCCGATGGTCCGGCGCCTAAGCTCACACACTAGAGTACTACAACAACTTTTGATTGAGAATGGCGATGGTTACGCTATTCGTTGGAATTACATCATGAAACGTCATCACTTTTTATGAAATTGTATTCAAACCCTAGTCTCGTCCTGATCGGGTACAGCTAAAGCGCTGACGCTGTAAGAAATAGTAACCATTCCCTGCATTACACCAATGCGGCACAAACCTTGGGAACTAAGACGTTATGTCTCTAGTGCCTGTACACTGGCTCACTCAATCTTCAAACCGGAACATAACAATACTAAGTATTGCTGTTTGGCGGTAGAATATCTGATGAGTGGATGGTACCTGCCCAAACGGGCTTGCAGAAAGCCCTACCGCCAAGTTACTACTAGTTTGATTCCCTCTCATAATCCGATGGGACAGCAACTCCGACATGACCGGAAAGAGTTGAAGCTCAGGACCAACGGCTTTACGTGCGCACCGAGACTCGGGAGTGTATACTTCCAACTGTCTAACTCCGGACTGTTACTGAAAATGTTTTGACAGAAAAACCCAATTACTTTTGTATCGACCTGACGTGGATGTTTGAACTCAGAACCTGAGTATTTTTTTTTATGTCATAGGTGGCAAACTAGCAGGAGGCTCACCTGATTGAAAGTGACTACCACCGCCCATGGACATTTTTCTAAATTACACGTAGTTTTACCTATTTGGTTGTTTTGAAAGAAATCTATTCAAGTCATAGTTCTTATCTTTATCATTATTTCAAATACGAAAGTTTTGTTCTGTTCTGTTCTTTGTCCGTCTGTTGCTGTTTTATGGCCAACCCACTGAATCGAATTTGATGAAATTTAGTGCGTAGCAAACTGAACCTCAAAGAAGGACATAGGCTACTTTTTTAGCCCTAAAACCAGACGACCAACCCCCAAAGCAATGCCGCGGATGACAACTGTCATGTTCCTGTTAAGTGTGTTAAATAAAGAACTCGTTCTTCGTTTAAATTAGTTTACCACACTCAAACATACACACACTTATGTAAATTATATTATAAGTGAAATGTCTTTGGTTAATACAACTCTAATTATGAAATTATATGAAATTTAACTTCGATAGAGTGTCACGCGGCATCGAATTCAAATCCCCTGTCGCAGAGAACGTGCCTAGATCAGTAAACGAGCCATTACTACGCGAATATTGCGAACACTATACATGGTGTTTGAAATATAATTAGGTACGTATTATGATATAGAATCCAAATATTGACTTTTTTCGTTTAAGTAAATATAAATTTTAATGTGATATTTATTTAAATATTACACCGTAATAATATTGTTTTATTTTATTAAGCTTGGTGATTATATTTTAAAAACGACATTTGGTGTTAGGGTTTAGTGCAAGCCTATCTGGGTCATTCGCTCATAAAATATTGTACAACTAAACTATTTAGAATTGTTGCGCTCCGGATTGAAGAGTGAGTGAGCCATTGTACCTCTTTACTTTAATAAAAACATATTCTTATTTAGTATTAATAAGAGCATTTCACTAATATCTTCACGTCACAGCATTGCCAATATTAGTTATGTAAATACAAATTAAGCTGAACAAATTTTAAATACAAAAAGTTTAATTTAATTTTGTATTCGAAGCCATTTCAAATATTCTATACAAAATAAACGAACGAAACGAAAAAACAACAGCCTGTACAAACCCATCTGCATGGCTAAAATCGTTTAACACGTGCGCAATAAACCGACCAATCACGTTCCCGCTTTCATGGTGTGCGTGCAATGATAGGGTGGGGTCTGTGGGGCGCCCCTGCAATTAAACTTTAACTTTGTCATTACCAGCCAGATGCTTGGTAGATTTATCTTTAGTATTACACAGATAATATATAACTAAAGCATAGATTATATAATGTTTTTAATTAATATGTAATGTCATAGAATTGTAATTTCTGAGTTATTTTTTAATAAATACAGACTGGAATATATATCTATAATATATTTAGATATATTCCGGCTAATCTAACATTTATTTTCCCGCCAAACAACAGTAATACTTGTTCCGGTTTGAGCGGTTCGAATAATAATTGATGCTCTGTAGTTTAATAAAAACGTATGTAAAACTAACATCTTAGTCTGCAAACTAATGGTTTTACGAAAGTACATTTCTAAAACGTTCAATAAACATTTTAAATTGTAATTATACTGAATATTAAAGATAAATTAGTTATATATTTGTGTTCTAACCTAACCAATAGAATAACTGAATTAGTTCTTAGTCAAATTACAATTTGCGAATTAATAAAATTCCTGGTCATTATTTAGAAACCTAGTAATTTTTAAAGATGAAAATCTGATTTTGATATTCTTCAGAGTTTTAGGACATGACATATTTGATGTCGTGGTTTGGTGGTCACAGACGTTTTAAGAAATATTTTGTATCTTACATTGCCAGTAAAATATAGTATATAAGTATATTTTGTATTTAAGTATATATGGTAATATAAGTATATTTTTTTATAGGTAACAAGTTGCTTTTACTGGCAATTACTATATGAATTTTTATCCAGCCATGTCTTCAGCACAAGAACTTTGGTGCAAGCAGTGTTCCGGTGTTCTGGGGATCTCCCTCTCCCTTAAAAAGATTTCTATGAGATCTTTTGACTTGACTATCATCGACTAGGCCTGAAATGTGATAGGGCTGTGACAAGTATATATATATTGTACATATCATAATTGCGATTGCTTCAACAATGATAGATGCATTTGCAGTAGAGTATACTGTAGGTGGTAGGTTATAGGGCTTTGTGCATGCCCGTCTCTTTTGGTACCACCTACTCATCGTATATTTTACTTACCATCACCCGTCTACATATATTTTACCGCCAAGGATAAGGAGCTTACCATCAGGTGGCCCATTTGCTCGTCCTCCAACACATAGTGTAAAAAAAAATATATATATTATTTTGTATACATAAAAAAGTTTGTTTTAAAAAAAGTTACATACTATAAATAAGAATTAATTTTACAAATTATCATTACAACATTTTATTATAATTCGAATTATTTATCTATTACATATATTGCTCGCTTGTTTAATGAGAATTAATAACATATAACATAAAATAAACATCAAAACGTTCCTTCAGATAACATCATAGCAAATTGTGCTATGTAAATTTCAGCGTCTCTTATCTGCGGGAAAATCAATAGAGCCTTCGGATAGAGCGAGAACGAGCTATATATAAATTAATGTGTCAGACAAGGACAGATATACCCCACTTTCCTACCCGTTTGACGCTGGGAAATTAGATCAGACGAACGCACTGGAGTTTCAACTGTAAATAGCTAATAATAGAGTCTAAAATAGATTGTTGGTTATATTTTGCGACTGAATTTCGCAGTTAAATGCCTTTAAACGAAATTAGACTGTATTGTGAAAAAAATAAGTAAGTTTTTCGATTGATAACAGTTATGTTTCTCATGTAATTGGTAGTGATTTAATAATGGTGATAAATAGAGGCTATGAGTTTAATTTGGGTTCATAATGTTTTTATTAAGCACGGTTAAGGATATAACGTTCCCAATTAGGTTTGTATTTTGATTGGCAATTAATATTACGAGTTTAATTTTTATTTTTAGAAAGGCATTGGTGTTGTTTATACAGCCTAAACGTAGCTATAGAATCATTCTTATACATATATTAAAAAAATGATTTTGTAAGAGATTTTTATATATTTATTGTTATTATGTACATAAACATAAACATAAGTTATTATGTACGAGGACTCAATGCCAACTATCTCGTTTAAGTGGTTGGTAAGTTTCCTGGTTCTGGTGCCGTTCGTAAAGCAATTGGTCCTTCGTCTAACATCTTCCTGGTTATGTCTGATAGCCGTCCTTTTAGACGAGCGTGAAAATATTGTTTTTTTTGGTCTTCGTATTTAAATAATTGCGACACAACAGTCTTTTCAGCAATTTCTTTGATATTTTATGTATTTATGTTTGAGGTTGGCAGCTATGACGAATGAAGAGGAAGTCTCCGCATTCCGCAAATATTTATAACTTTGCCGATTCATAAATTCAAATCATTTGTTAAAAAACATATTATTGAACACACGATTATAAAGATGACAAAAAAGCGTTGACCTAATATATATGATATATTATATATATAATTGTATTTAACTAACAAAATGTATCACAAATGTTGGATAAGAATAAGCACTGAGTTTCTTGCCGGTTCTACTCGGTAGAATATCCTCCCGAACCGTTGATAGCTTTACTCAATATAGTTCTGTAAAATGACGATTCAAAAGTGTTTGTAAAAGCCCACTTAAATAAAGTATATTTTGATTTATATTTTGGTCGTTATTATTTGTAAAGAATATTTATATTAAAATATACATTGAGTCCTTAATAGTTAGGCCTTTTGTTACGCAGAGGGAATCTTCTAAAGATTTTAGATTTCTGCGACCGGATTAGGGATTCGTGTCCACTACATCTCATGATAGTCAACCCCAACTTACGTAGTCTGGCCTACCTTAACTAATAAACTGAAAGTACGTGGGATTTTAGTCAGTTGGCTAATTTCAAATTTCGAACTGGTAGTAACTACAACCGCAAGTTCAAAAGTAAGTAACCTTTTAAGTAAAAGCCTACTTTAATGAAGTAGATTTTAATATGGATTTACTATAACGTCTTGACCGACATAGTACCTAAGACGCATTACGTAAAAAAACGCTAAAATATTTGACATTGAATTTGTACCACTGTATTCAACATGTTCCAGAGAAGGTTTTAGCTAAACAGTATATCATACAATATAATTAACGTTTAACGTAACCAGAGCAACGCCTGGTTGGGTCTGCTAGTATACTAAATACTAATAATATATACATATATACTAATATAATACAGTATTGCAATAATATTTTCATACTCCTGGACTTACGAATAATTTCCACAAGTATTATCAAACAATCGAATAGCTTTCGAACTGGTGAACTATTCTGTCAGAATTTCCGAACTCACTGAAACACGAGCGTGATATGCGACAGTGACTATAATAATTATACAATTTATAGGATACACGTATCAAAATGACGTATCATCATAAGTCGATTGTTATTATTTCAGAAGCGACACACGAAGTGAATTTTTAGAGTATCGCATTGATGTAATAGTCAGTGAGTCTTAACCGAAGATTCAAATCCGTGGAACTACGGATGCAATTTTTTTAATTTGTTGTTTGTATCGAATGAAATTCTGCCATATCCAGCAACCACATTTGAGCAGAGTGGTAAAATAATTTTCAAACATTATCCTGTCTTTAAGGGGTAAAGGAGAAAGGAGAGTTCCGCTCATCTGCGGCAACGGTATGCGTTTAATGGTATATGCTCTACCAAATACTCAAAGCGGGTCTCAAGTATTTATTTTCAGATGATGTTTTATTAAAACCTGAATTCAATCCATCTGCTTTCAAAGATGATGACTACAATGTTTGGTCAGACATGGCGGTCTGACCAAACGTATAAGAAACCAGCAGATCTGGCTGTAACAACAAAATGTCGACCTTAGATAAAATTGGCCAAATTTAAATATGTAAGTCGTTGACCAATGATAACAATAATACTTTTACAATTAAATTATGACTCAAAACAATTTTTATAAATACTAAGCGTGGACGTAGCATAGTTAGGATATAAAAAAAATGTTTTACTAAAATCTGAATTCAATGCTTTCAAAGATTATGACTACAGTGGACATGGCGTTTTGATCTGTCTAAATCAGTTCGCGAGTTTCCTGCATTTCTTTTAACTGACTTTCATCCTCTTCCAACGATGTGACCTATCCATTGCTGATTTTGTTAAACCTGCTCTGTTTCAACTAGTCTATCTTACGTAGCCTCTTGGTCAATAAAGTATTTATATATATGTTGGCGACTGCGATAGATCAGCGGCACGTCCGTCATCGGTATGAGCTTCTGGTACAGGGTTCATGGCGTAGGTCTCAGCCAATTAACCACAACGATACAATATGACAATTCTTGTACTTTATGTAGGTAAACAGCAATCGCGAATTATAAAGTAGGTATATTATAACTATCCGAGTTGCGTGAACCAGCGGTCCCGTTTGGAAGGCCCGAACTGTATCGCTCTCTATAATAAAATTTAGCTTCCGACTCATCGCTCTCGAAAGGATTAATTCAATTCAATTCAATTCTTAATTTAATGGCTTTTAGTTGTGCCGACAGGGCACAGATTATTTCGCCAATGTCACGTAGGATGGAGAAGACACGAATGAGATTGATCGGTATGGTTGAGATAACAAACTCAATTAAATTTTAAAGCCAAGTATAGTAGTAGTAATTTCCTTGTTAATCCGTAACCTAGAACAACACAAACATTAAGGGTTAATAATAGGATAAATTACAAATAATTGTTAGTATTCTAAACTATATATAATAAATTATATCACTCAATTGGACTATTCACAACTTAATTTTATTACATTTAATATATTTACACAAAAAAGAACAAAATGGACTAAACACAAACGTCAACAATCATTCAACATTTATTGGACGAGGAACTTTAGGAGGGAGAACGTCGTAAATGGGATGAAGAAGTTTAGGACAAAGGAACAGGATGTGGGTAGCGGAACCTTCGTCTAGGCCACATTCACACAGCGAGTGATCTCGAACTCTTATCTTTACTAGGTGGGTAGGTGTGCAAGAATGGCCGAGGCGTAACCGACAGATAGTGGATGTGACCCAACGGTCAGCGTGCCTGTGAAGTGAAAACCAAGGTCGCCTCGGAATTACAGGTTGTAACGCCGAATAATACTTACCTTTAACCGATTTTGATGAAATCCAAAAAGAATTCCAGGATTTAACCATTTGAGCTCTCGAAAGGATTAAAAATGTGACAGTTGTCCCTTCAAACGATTCCGACCACGTGACTCAATACGTCACGGTGTTCACACCCCACAGATACAACAAAATCAACTGAATTACTAAATATTCGTAATCGACGACATATAAATGAAAATAGTCGTATACGAACGAATATATATTCAAGAAATAACAAAGGGCATAAATGTTCCATTTTATCTAAAATCACGAAATATGCGCATTCAATCAAAATAACGCACTGCTACAAATTCTCGAGTCGTTAAATCAGACGAAACGAGTCACACCGAGACTCCATAATGGGTTGGAATATACGGTATCGTATTTTGAAATCGATCGCGGCGTTTTTTTTTTGCAAGGGAACTTCATTGGCTTGAAAATAGGATATCGTTTTTTTTTTTTTAATATAGTTATCTGTTTCAGATCCAAATATTTACTTCTGTCACATATACTGAGAATGAAATTACTATGTCTGGTTTCATTTTTAATAATGCTTATTATTTTTCAGGTGGCTAATAACTTAAAATTGTTTGCATCTAAAAAATAACTAGATAGCAATTAATTATTTCGGCAACAATTGTATTGGAAAAGTTTCAAGACTGGATTATTTTAATTGAATGATGGTACTTAAATTAACTGTAAGCAGCTATAAATAATGGTGTGACGATTATTATTTTTAGAGAGATGACGTAGACGCGGATTAATAAGAAATGAGCGATTATTATATTGGTTAGGTTAGTTTAGAATTATTAAATTAAATTTTAAATTACTCGTTCATATTTAGTTCCCATCTAATTAATTTGAATAATCTGAGTTATATATTTTTTGAATGTCTATTTACTTCAAAGTCGCATCTTCCACCTTCAAAATAATAAATTTAATTACCAAAACATTGGAAATTAAAACTAGGCTTTTATCTTATTTATGTGGTAGCTTCTTTTAACTTATTTCGTATTTATCTTACACCAGTTGTCGCTCGCGGCCTCGCTTGCGTTTTAGGGGTTAGTCGTCAAGTGTTTGGTATAAAAAGTTCAAGCTTGCTTCATACAAAATTTTATTAATTTCGGTTCGGTGGTTTGGTCGTGAAGAGCAACAGATAGACAGACAGCGTTACTTTAAGAATTATTTATGTTAAGGTCTTAACAATATCCAAATAGAATTAAAAATAGTTTCTGTACAAATCATGACCGCGTTTTATGAATTACTAAAAAATATCCTTGTATAATATGGTAAGCGATTTACTCTAATTATTTATTAATCCTTATTCAGTAAATATTTAAGAAATTCATTCGAAGAGATACTTTAGAAGTCATACCTTCCAAATTACATACAATCAAAAAAATAGTTGTGAAACGGCGTGATCTGGCTGTAACAATAAAATGACCTTGGCAGATAACATTACCAACATTTAAATATATAAGTTGCGAACAAATTATACCAAATGATACAAACCAATTTTATAAAATCTAACCAAGGAGTTAGTATTTATTGATTTCTATGCAGAGTATATAAAGAAATAATTTTACTTTACTGCCATACTATGTAATTAGAATAGTGGATACTGAGTACTGAGTTTCTTACCGTTTCTTTTCGGTAGAATCTAGTTTCCGTACCAGTGGTAGCTATATTCAATTCAGCACTGTATCATGACGATTCAAAACTGCTTTTTGAGGACTACTTGAATAAAGAATATTTTTAATGTGATTTTAAGTTTTGATTTTATATGATTCATATTTCTCATTTATGACATACTTGTTTAAATAAATAAATAAAGGTTGTTATATTAATACACTTACTGACTGACAGCAAGACAATCAATCAATATCAATATATCTTGCTTAACACATTTTTCATTTATTTATTAATAAATCGCACCCGAACAAACGCGGGCGGCTAGTATGATAAGATTAACTTGTACCACATATATAGGAATCTACATATACTGAATACCTAATATAAAGGTGAAAATAACTCTGTCTGTTACCTCTTTACGCTTAAACCGCTGAACAAATTAAGATGAAGTTTTATTTGAGATAGTTTGAGTCTTGGGGAAGGACGTAGGCTATTTTTTTTAATTCACCCCTCGAGTTATTAAAATCTGTAAAGTAAAGTTTTAAAATATAAATTTCGCGCGCATAAAGCCACAGGTTCAGCTGTTATGTTATAAAGTATATATAAAGGAAATTATTATTCTCATTCTCAACAAAGGCCTGTCAACAATTCACAGTTAGTTTAGATTTAACGCAACTGTAAAAATCAAGATGATTATTCAAATGCTATTAAAGGGGTTACCTGACCTTTACGCTAGCTTAACCTGCCATGGAGTGTGAACGGTTTATGCAAATGGAAGCTATATTTAATACTAGTATTGAGACCTAGGCCTTAACTAATGTATTAGATCACATTTATCTTATCCTAGTTAGATTTCCTTGTATTTTTTAATCTCAATCGTTAGTTTAATTAAAATTAACGAACTATTGTCGTTAAAAAAAATAGTTTATTTTTGCAAGGAAAATTAATTCGATTATATCTAGAATACTGAGGGCAAATGTTTTTTTTTTTTTTTATAATTATGTCTCTTTATTTAAGTGCTTCTGATCCAAATATTTATGAAATATATGAAAATGTAATTTCTATATTTGGCTTAATTTTTAAAGCCACAATTTTTAATATGACTTGTTATTGTCCACGTGACTAATAACTATTATTAAATAAATAAATATAATTAAAATTTAATCAGATTGAAAATGGTTTACTTAGTATAAATAAATAAGTTAGACTAAATTTGTGAATAATACATTTAATAAAATATATATTTATTTAACAATTCGTCTTCTATAACCTGATATCAGTCGGTACGAAATAATTAAACGTATGTTTTCATTTCGGGTTCCCGCCATCCCGCGTCTCGGGACGGCTATCGATGTTTTGACTCGCAAATATCGTTTGTAGCAACACTAACTTATCGTGATAAATATCGATGAAAAACGGTCCACATTTGGTTAACACTATAAGGAGGGGGTACAATGAAATTAAAAAAATATATTTTTAGGAAATATTCTGTAAAAAGTTTTGTAATTGTTGCTCGATGGATTTTCAACGGCCTTGTCAATATGCTCTTGTACTGTTGTACGCTTTCATCTCTTCAATATCCATTAAATTATTCTAAATTTGAATATTGTAACTGTCAAAAAATTTCGTCATTATATATACGTCATTATTTTATTTGTAATATGAGTTCTATTTTTGAAATGCCAACATTTTTGTTATCGATATTCACATCTGCAAATACCCTGATTAACAAATGATTTCAAAAGTCAGAACTTTGAGTACCGAACGATAAGTTAGATCGCGAGGTAATGATGTAAGTGATGTACATACATAACTGGCTATTAAATTGTTAATGTCTTTTTTATGATAAGGGTGACGGACGAGCTGATTGGTCACCTAATGGCAAGTGTTCACCAACGCCCATAGACATTGGCGCTGTAAGAAATATTAACCATTCCTTACATCGCCAATGCGCCACCAACCTTGGGAACTAAGATGCTATTTTCCTTATGCTTATAGTATAACATTGGCTCACCCATCCTCCAAACACGACAATTAAGTATTGCTGTTTAGCGGTAGAATTTCTGATGAGTGCGTGGTACCCTCCACAAAGCCCTACCACCAAGTAAATCAGTAGTAATCTATACAAAGCGATGTCCTATTGTTAATCTGTCTGTATGTTATTAAAATAAACATTTCAGGAGATTGTAAAATGGTCTTTAAGTTAAAACATACGGGTAGCTCGGAGATGGACGGGATCCCGACACGTCTCAAGTGATTGACGCGACGCGCTCAAACAAAAGATACGTTACAAAAGACAGAAATAAACTAAATCTGCGGAAATTGGAACGTATTGCGAGTAGTTGCGAAAAGTACGGAGACATGAATAAGTTGATTTTGGAATTTTTGAACTGATTACTAAAATATGGACCTAAGTTTCAAGACCATTGCCTGCAATCTTATGAACGAGATCGACGAGGCAATTAAAATTGTAAAGTCGAATTATATTTTATTCAAGTAGGTTTCATTCAAATTTAAAGTTACCAAGAAGATCGGTAGTGACTCTTTTATGGAAATTATATTACATAATGAATGCAAACTGCACGCTTTTAATAATCGATATAATCTTTGATCGAGAATGTTATATTTATTAACATAAGAATTGATAACATTAAGTTCTTAAATATATACAAATATGAATTTGAAATAGTTACTGTATAAATCTTGACCGCGTGCAATGGTGGCAAGAATGCTAGCAGCATTTCCCCGTTGAATCGCAATTCCGATCCTGTGGACTAAAAACGAACCAGCCCTCCTCTCACCAGTGGAGGCAACAAGGCGAGGTGTTATACTTTTGATGAAGCTTTTTGCACCGTTACTCCAAGGGCCAAGTGTTTCGACAGCAAATGGGACAAAAAAGTAATTTGACAATAAAATACAAAAATAAAAAATAAATACAATATTTGTATGTTTCTGTTTATTTATCATGTAATAAAAAAAAAAAAATTGTGATTGTCATTTTGTTTTGTAGATCTTTAAACATAAAATAAAAACTTATTGATATTAATACGCCTTTAAAACATGTCATTTAAATGATGGTACTTGTGTTTTAACACAGTTATATACCTATTAAATCATTAATCTAAATGTACTTATTTCATTTCATTCGTTCTAGTATCATCCCTTAAAAAATTGGTGGTTGGGCACTGTGCAAATTCGTCTGGATAGGTGCCATCCAGTAAGCATATGTTCTACAGTCTCGCTGCAATCCTTAGTATTTTTAGGTTCCAGTTTGAAGGGCGAATGAGCAAGTTTATCTAACTAAGAAATGGTTAAAACTTCATATGGCGATGTTTATAGGTTACACTTACCATCAGGTGGCCGATTTGCTCGTCCGCCTATCTATGCCTAAAAAACAAAAGAAACCTAACCTCTTATGTACAATAGGTTTAACCGAATAGTTATATATATGGTACCCGTTTCTATAATAAAATACCGCAGACATTTTTAACTTTGCCGTTTTATAAATTGTAAAAAAATAATATCATTTGTAAAAAATACATTCGTAAAGAAGGCATATTATTCGATACAAGATTATATAGATGATAAAAAAGCGTGGAGCTAATGCTTGTTGACTTCCAGGCAGGATATATTACATACATATATAATTGTATTTAACTAACATGATTTTGTATTTTTAAACGTTGAAAAAGAGTAACTACTGAGTTTCTTGCCGGTTTTTCTCGGTAGAATCTTCATTCCGAACCGGTGGTAGCTTCGTTTATACTCATATAGTTTGTTAAATGACGATTAAAAAGTGCTTGTAAAAGCCTACTTGAATAAAGTGTATTATGATTTGATTTATATTATAAAGTATATATAGTTTGTTATAACGAACTCAGATATAGTATACAGATTAAAACAAGAATATTGTATTTAACAACTTAGTTATAATACTTCAAAATCAGTAAATATACCAATTGAAAATAACCAATGAACTACTACAAACTTTAACTTGCATAAGTTATATTAGGCAAGTTATAGTATTTAGCTTTGCTATATTTATTAAATAGTTGTCGCCTGCGGGTTCGCTCGCATTTTTCGTCAAGATTTTTCGTCAAGTGTTAGGCTTAAAAAGTAAGACATGTCCTTCCTAAGAGTTCAAATTTGTTTCATTAAATTCGGTTCAGTGGCTTGGACTGGCCGTGAAACGACAATAGACACACAAACAGAATAACTTTCGCTTTTACAATATTAGTAAGTATTGATTAAATTTACATTTTGAGTAGCGAACTTGCGCCGGCTTCACATTAATAAAGTTATTATTCATAAAAGTACGGTTAGCAAGATACTATTAATACGGTATATTTTTTTCATAAAATTTATTAATTAGTCTATAGGAGTATTTATTTTCTGGCTTATAGATTCTAATTTGGATAATTTTAACTATCAAGTACGAAATTTTAATGTTACTGCTGCCTGTTAGATATACGACTATCCGTTTTTTTCGATGTACATTTTTGGAAGCAGTAATATATTTTTAAAGTATTAATTTCAATTGAAAGTAATTAAAATGTTATTTTGAGAAAACAACGCAAATAACTGATTGTACTTAACTATTTTTTTAATATAAAAATGGATAATATTATGGTGTCTTAGACCATAGACATGATATGTTTTGTCATTGAATAATCTAAATTAACATTAATTATGTACTATATAAATAACGTGTCTAATATATATAACACTAGCTAAATCTGCGGCTTTTATCAGACTCCCCCATTTTACCCCCTTGGGAGGTGAATTAAACAAAGTTGCTATCTGCTCATTGACTCAAGCTATCTTCATAGCAAATCATCTAAAATGAAGTCAGTTCACCGGTTTCAGCGTGAAGCGGTAACAGACAGAGTTACTGTCGCAATCTTATATTTACTTGGTAGTAGTATTTTGTGCAAGCCCGTCTGGGTAGGTACCACCCACTCATCAGATATTCTACCGCCAAACAGCAGTACTCAGTATCGTTGTGTTCCGGTTTGAAGGGTGAGTGAGCCAGTGTAACTACAGGCACAAGGGACGTAATATCTTAGTTCCCAAGGTTGGTGGCGCATTGGTGATCTGAGGAATGGTTAATTGCGCCGTTGTCTATGAGAGGTGGTGACCACTTACCATCAGGTGACCCACTTGCTCGTCCGCCTACCGATATCATAAAAAATATAATTATATATATAGGTACATAATAAAATTGGACTGTCTGTTTGTAATATTAAAGTAATAACCACTTTTTACTAAATGCATATGTATGTATAGACGGTACATATACCAAAATAACTTTACTGGCAGATAGCTGATGTAATAAAGAGTAACTTAGGCTACAACAATAACTAATTTTTTTTTAATTTCGAACGCGCACGATGGCAAACGCACAGCTAGTATTAGTATAAGTTTAGAAATAGTAAATTTACTGATCCATATATTCATACCATAAAATTCATTGTGAAAGACTCAAAATCAAACCGGTCATTTTTATTCTAAAACATACATACGACTAAGACGAAATATTTTAATTAAATACACCGACCGTTACACTGTGACAACATAATACGTCGGTCCGTCTGTATCAGCAAAAAGTCTTATACTGATGGACTGTTTCGCACCGGCAAGGAATTTCGAGTAAAATGTGACTATCACGACTTGAATCGAGTTTTTTTGTTGTAAACAATGAAACGCATAAGCGAGATTTAAATCAAGTTGAAGTATTCTAATAATTATGGTTACGTATTATAAAAAAAGTGTTATAATTTAATTATTGTATGCTTAGGAGATTCCTTTACCTATACTAACTAGAACTAATAAAAAAAAAAACACAAAGCGCGCTAATCTGAATTAAGCCGCCATATTTTTTTTCTTTTTGGCGCGATTTACAATTTGTTAAGAGTGTTCGTTGTGTTTTATTTGAATTTGTAAGCTTAACTGAGTTAGTAGTTTACTTGAATGTGTACGATTTGGTGGTTTAATTATCTTAAGAAAAATTCGAAGATCGAGCAATTTTTTTTAAATCTATTTTTCTTACGGTCGTTTAATTTATTATATTAACTGTCTCTATTCTAATTACACGAGGTATGAAAATAAATGGATAATATTGTCATTTACATGTTATTATTAGTTGAGATGGTCAATGATTTTTATAATAGACAAAGTTTCATGTTTCTAACTTAAAAAATGACGGACTTCCATACAAACGTTCAACCCCTATGTCACCCCCTTAGGGGTTGAATCTCCAAAATTCCTTTCTTAATGGGTGTCTACTCAATAAAACAATCCTACTTACCAAATTTCAAGGCCCTAAATTTAATAATTTACGCTTGGCGATGATGAATCAGTCAGTCAGGGCTTGTTATTTTATACATGTATATAGATTTGTGAAAAATTACATTTTGAATGACAAGGCAATACAAAATCAACGAGGTAAAGTTTTTATCAAGTTTTTTTTGTATGTTATAGGTAGGCGGACTAGCGAATTGGCCACCTGATGACAAGTGGTCACCACCATCCATAGATAGTAGCTGTAAGAAATATTAACTATTTCTTACATCACCTAAACGCCATCAAGATTATAACATAAGATGTTACGTCCCTTGTGCCTGTAGTTGCACTGGCTCACTCTGGTGAAAAAAAAAAACAATCAAAATGTATAATTATCACTAAATAGTTCTTAGTCTTCTTTTGTTACTATATATTATATACTGACGTATTGTCATACATATAAACAATACCGAATCAAAGACAATGAGATAATTTATAAACAGTAAAGTTGTATTATAAATAATGACAAATTAATAAAAAAAAAAAACATTTCTAGTACATAATTTAGCAGAACTATAAGCAAATGACATGAAGTATGTAGACTTGATTTTCTTAACTTCTTCGTTTGGAATATTGGCTCGATGCGTGTCGAAGATCACCAACGCAGGGGCTTTGATGGGTAGATTACATAACCCAATAAGGTTATAAAGAAATCTGTGAGGGTTGAATACCCCTCCTCTACCCAGACGGCCTTGCACGAAGCCCTACCACTAAGTTATTATTCAACCTCATACTTAGTATTGTTGTGTTCCAGTTTGAAGGGCGATTGAGCCAGTGTAACTGCAGGCAAAAGGGACTTAACATCTTAGCATCCAAGGTTGGTGACGTATTGGTGATGTAACCAATGGTTAATATTTCTTACGCCAATATCTTTGGGCAGTGGTAACCGGTAACGATCAAGATGGCGGTTTAATGAATCAAGAGATATACCAAAATCATTTTTTAAATACATTTCAAGCGAAACCGATACAGTTAATAATAATAAAATCTATATTCCCATAACCAACGTCCACTTGACTGAAGAACTCATTGTATATAAATTCCCCATAACTAATAGCGTCACGGGAATTTAACCTCATAACAGATTATTGCACGGGGACTTAGGGGCTGTAACAACTCCCTGACGGGTACTTCTCTTAACTACATGGGGTTGGTATCGGTTACACAAATATTGTATGTTATATATTTTGAAGAAAACTAATAATACAATATTTTTTGTATAAAAAAAAAACGATTTAAAAAGTTATACTAATGATATAATCGGAGGAAGTTTAATGGCTAACAGTAGGCAAGGCCGAGTGAGTATTTATGGAAAAGATTAACTACTGAGTTTCTTCTACTTTCCGTTTCGGCTCGGTAGAAATACTTTCCGAACCGATGGTAGTTTTACATAAATTCAGCACTAACATAACGATTCAAAAGTGCTTTTATGAGCATACTTGAATAAAGATTTTTTTATTATTAGTGTAATAACAAACACATATTTAGAGAAGGGTAGATACCGCACGCTTATTAGAAATTATTATAGCCGGGCGTGTCAACATTTTTGTACCTACGATGACGTCACCACAGCCATGCTTGAACGTCATAATAAATGATTCGGGCACGCTTGGTAAGGCTTGAGATACTCTAAATTTGTGGGAACAAGATATACAATCTTAGCGCTTAAGGTGAGTGACCCATCAACGTAAGGGTTGGTTAACTTATACTACAAATGTCTATGGGCGATAGTGAACATTTACCATCAGATTTCCAACCAGTTTGCCTAACTTAAATGAATAAAACCTTTTTCGTTATCTTGGATTCTATAAAATACTAGCTACGACTAGCGAGATCGGTGAGACTCTTAGCTAGAGAACACTTCTTGAAAAATATAAAAACTACACGTTAGAAACTCCTTACAATAGTTGGTCTCTGTTACCTAACATGGTAACAGATCTCAATCGCTATTGTATGATAAAATAAAGTATTTCTTGTATCCTAGTAATCTACACTTCTGTACTAATGCTATAAATGCGAAGGTAACTCTGGCTGTTACGCTTTCTCTGAAACCACAGAACCGATGTTGATGAACTTTGACAGGAAGCAGGTTCAGACCCCAAAGACGACCATGGGCTGTTTCTTTTAAGATTTAAGATCGTAGTTGTACAGGTTGTATGCAAGTTCTTTAAGGGTTTTCGTCACAAGCTGAATTCGACAGTGAAAATAACTTTGTCTATTTGTTTGAATGTTGCTTCTTCAAAGCCAAACCACAAAAGAAAAATCAATGAAAATAAATATGACACAATGTTGAACTCCAAGACAGGACATAGGCTACGTTTTAAGCCTAAAACCTGACGACCAGCAACTAAAACGCGAGCAAAGCCGCGGTCGATAACTAGTTGTATATATAATCTTCGAAATCCATCTTATAGTTAAAGAGTTTAATACGAACAAACATACGAACAATTCAGCTTTATTATAATAGTATAGATATCCGATCTTATTGAATACGGTTTTAATAAAAAGTAAATTGAATCTGTGTTATTTAATAAATGACGTTATAAATTAAACATATAACCTAAATTATTTAAGAATACAACAAGAACTAGTAAAAAGCGTCCACGATCGGATATGGTCACAGAACATACGAGACGGACAGACGGACAAAATCATTTATAAAGAATTTAATTCAGTATTAAAAATATGTTTTTTTAACGATATAGGTAAACGGACGGACAAGTGTGCCATTTGATGGTAAGTGGTCACTACCCCCCACTATATTGGCGCTGTAACAAATATTAACCATTCCTTACATCACCAATGCGCCATCAACCTTGGGAGCTAAGATGTTATGTCCCTTGTGCCTGTAGTCACATTCATCCTTCAAACCTGAACACATTAATGTGTAGAGTTTGGCGGTAGAGTCTGATGAGTGAGTGGTATCTACCCAGACCCTACTACCCTACCACAAACCTGATATTGAATAATTAATTTGTAGATAACTAGCTGAACTTGCGGCTTTGAAAATGCTTCAAGAATTAATATACAACTCTTTATACCCAATCGTTTCAAGCCGTGTTCTAAGTAAGTCATCTTGGCAATTATATATTACAATGTAGTTATTGTAAAGATAATATTAATATCTAACATTATTATGTATTATTATTTCACCAAAGCCGAGATGGCCCAGTGGTTAGAACGCGTGCATCTTAACCGATGATTTCGGGTTCAAACCCAGGCAAGCACCACTGAATTAACATGTGCTTAATTTGTTTATAATTCATCTCGTGCTCGGCGGTGAAGGAAAACATCGTGAGGAAACCTGCATGTGTCTAATTTCAACGAAATTCTGCCACATGTATTCCACCAACCCGCATTGGAGCAGCGTGGTGGAATATGCTCCATACCTTCACCTCAACGGGAGAGGAGGCCTTAGCCCAGCAGTGGGAAATTTACAGACTGATTATGTTTATGTATGTTTATTTCACCAAAGACGGTTAGTAACTCACATTATTTACAAAGAGCTGAACCAGTTTTTACCGCGCGATATTACAAAACTTTACCCGCAGCATACAAACCGTAACGTCCCATTTTACTGCCTCAAGGGGTAAGTCAAAAAAGTAGCCTATGCACTTCCCCAGGACTCAAACTATCTCCATACCAAAATTCCTCTAATTCAGTCCAACGGTTTAAGCGTGGAGAGGTAACAGTTACTTCGCATTTATAATGTTGGTATACATTGTTACGTCATTTTTATGTCCTTGCATTTGATTGCCAATCAGCTTCACAATCTGAATTTTTGGATTGATGATATATTATATTGTGTTACTTATTGTATCATTCAATCATTCATTCAAATAAACAAAAACTTCACCAATAAACTGCACACCATTTTGATATCTGTACATTAAAGATATCTCGTGTAAAGCATGTCTGCGTTTGAGGCCATCTATGTCCACTATAAATCCTTTGATGGTCGAGATGTCATTTGAAACAATTCGCGGTATAATCTTACAAATGTTCTGCGGCCATTACGCGCAGTTTCACAGGTTTTTCTAGACGCCTCATGCATTGTGAGCGGGCGGTGTAGTCTTTTATCTTAGTGTGTAGTACGATGACGAGAGATTGGCGGGACCACTAGAATTATGGACCAACAATGGAAAATTAATGTTTAGTTTAGCAAAAAAATTAAACGCTAAAATAAATATTTAAATTAGATGAGCGATACTAAAACAAGCTTTTGTTATTATGTTCTGGGTAGGCAAATGACTCCATTCCATCTGAGGGTAAGTGATGGTGGAGTTCTCATGGAAGCTGGCCAGTATAGTCAGGAAGAATGAACCGCCTTCACGCCTTGTTTGAAGGTTCAGGTTTTGTGAAGAGGGAAACACATGTGCTAGTAGAGATTCGATGATCGATACTAGAATAAGAATTGAGTGTAAAATTTTAGGGACTCGCCACGTTTAGGCACATAACATTATATGGTAGAGAAGAAAGATATGACGTACAGAGAAAAAGAAAGAGAGCTGTATATTTAAGAAGTTTCGCTTCTATCACGACATGTTGTTGCACGAGATTTTTTTATCTTTTATAAACGCTATTTCTCTCAACTTACAGTCGGTTTCACCGTATGTATTTATTTATGAGGTCCGCAGTTCGATGTCGCGTCGAACGCTTTTTTGTCCATCCTGTATAATGAGTGTTAGTACTGATTTGTTCAGACCTTTTATTTTATACCTAACTTGGTAACAGAGATCAATCGCTATTGTACGGGGTTTCTAACGTGTAGTTTTTATATTTTCTTTTTAAGGCATTAGAAGTGTTATCTAGCTAAGAGTCTGTCTTACTGATCTTGCTAGTCGTAGCTAGTTCATTTTTTAGAAGACACCAATCCAAAATCCAAGGGCTAGATATGGGTATTTATTAAAGATAGGTAGACAGACTGGCAAATGAGCTATCTGATGGTAAGTGATCACCGCCTCCCAAGAAAAATAAACCTTAGGAGCTAAGATGCTTGTGGCTATAGTTATCGAGACACACTCACCTCAAACCGGAACAGAACGATACTAAGTATTACTGTTTGGCGGTAGAATATGTAATGAATTGGGGGTTACCCAGATAGGCTTTCACGGTATGTCAATTTTAACTATCAAATATCTACAGGAGAGTTTTGCGTTCCTTTAATGTACCTATTGTATATTTTTCAGTTCAGTAGTTTCATCTCCAATAATTATTTTCTAAGTATCATGAAATCTTATAAGTACAATTTTAATTGCCTTCTTAACTTACTGAGAAAGGTTGGGTTCGTTGTCACGTAAGTTTTTTTAGTTATATTCAAGTATTAAATTTAAAATTAGTCTCACTTTACAATGTGTCTTAACTATTAGTTAAGAGAGACTTATAAAATATTAAACTTTGTTAAAGTGAGACTTATAAAAACGAAAATTAGTTTGTTTTTAATTCTTTCACGTAGAAACTACTGAAGCGATCGTAATTAAATTTTGAATACATGTTGACAGGGGTATACAAATAGACATGGGGTATATGAATACCTCCCTATCCAAAAACGCGTGCGAAACAGACGGAAACTAGTCAGAATAATCTATAAAAAATACGTGAATATTTGCTGAATCTCATTTAAGTAATTTAAACGAATTTGTATTTAAAAATTAGCAACTTAGCTTCTTGCTCTCCTCGCCAGAATCCACATTGCATTCGGGATCGCTTGTCTGATCAAAAGTACTTGTTGAAGTCTATTTGAATAAGCATATTTTAATTTATCTAGAATTTGTTTAATCATAGTCAGTGGATAAAGAGTGATCCAAAGCGCCAAAATAGTAATATTGGAAAATAAGGTTTGTTAACTTAATTTTTTAGAGTCATTTCTCAAAAGTACCATTTTGGCGTTTAAGCTTTTTCCTTTCCAGTGACGATGTAGATAATAGAACCAAGTCGGTCTAGTGTATGTTTGTCCTCTCTTGCTCGATGAAGGAAAACATCGTTGGAAAATCAGCACGTAGCCATAGTTGGACAAAGTCTCGGTGCGGCTTTCATAGTAGAAATATTATTATTCATAGATGTTCTTATAAAAACAATTTGAACTTATTGAATTTTTATTTATTTGTACTGTTTAAACGCTCAAAATTAAATAAGGACTGTAATGTTGACTGTACCATTCAATTTCGTATGGCCCAATAAAAAGTCTAAAAAAATTGTTTTTATAAAGAAGAAGAAAGACCGTTTACTTTAATCGGTGCTGCACGGCACCACTTAGTCCTAATCATAGCTGCGCCACTACATATACAGGAATAAGCTCCCAGCCTTCACAAAAACGAGCCTTCACGTAGCACTGGGACATTAACAGGCTGTTAATTATATACTTAACTATGTACTATATAATCCGGAGCCCAAACGCATTTGTTAATACAACATCTAATCCCTGATTATATTCGAGTATAATTGATTACGAGCAATCACAAAGTTCTCACTTGCTCGTATTAAAAGATGGACGGAACCGTATCTAAATTGATCACACGCTGGGCTTGGTGTATGATGCGAGAATTAGCGGTTTTTGTGGAGCTTGTGCAAGATATTAACAGAGCTTGATTTTATTTCAATTATGTATTAGTATTTAACTGTTGTGAAATGGAGATAAAGAATAACTACGGAATTTCTTGCCGGTGGTAGTCTTACATTTAGTACAATCTTGTGATATGATGATTCGAAAGTGCTTCGATTGATTGAGTGCTTGATTTGACACTATAATTCACATGTTACTGTTTTTCGTTTAAGTATGAAAGTTTTTTTTTTATGTTATAGGGGGCAAACAAGTAGGAGGCTCACCTGATGAAAAGTGATTACCACCGCCCATGGAAATCTGCAACACCAGGGGGGTTGCAGGTGCGTTGCCGGCCTTGAAGGAATAAGTACGCTCTTTTTTTGAAGGTTCCCAAGTCGTATCGGTTCGGAAAAACCGCCGGCGAAAGCTGGTTCCACAGAGTGGTTGTGTGAGGCAGAAAATGCCTTAAAAATCGCGCTGTTGTGGATTTTCGGACATCTAAGTGGTGCGGGTGAAATTTAGAATTTTGACGAGATGTCCGAAGGTAACCGTACTGGCGGTCACTAATAAGCTGGCACCCCTCTAGATACCACAGGAGCTGGCAGTTTACAATGGACTCCATTACCTATAATTGGACGGGTCTGAGCGGTTACCCTTTTTAGGAATCGGATGCACCAAAGCAGTCTTCCAAGAGATCGGGACGACGCCTAATGCGTAGGATTGCCGGAAAAGACGCGTTAAGACCGGATCCAACTCGGGAGCACATGTCCATAGCACGATTGGAGGGATGCCATCGGGTCCACTCGACTTATGAATGTCCAAGTATCTTTGCTTTAGGAACTGCACTTTGCCGGAATTTAATCTCCGGCATCGTGGAATTGTTGGTGATGAATTTCCTTGGTCATCCAGAGTCGAAATCGACGCGAAGAGAGAGCCTAAAAGATCAACTTTCTCCTTCGCGGTATGGGCTAATGACTCACCGTCCTTGAGCAGAGATGGAAAGGAAGGCTGACAGAAATTCCCTAAAACAGTCTTAACGAGAGACTAGAACGCACGTGTTCCTGAAGGGAGGCGCACCAGTCTCTCGCCAATTCTGTCAATGTACTCCGTCTTCGTCTTAGCAATCATGTTTTTGAAGGACCTAGAGGCAGAGTTCTATTCCTTTCTGAATGCGCTGGTTTTTACATCACGAGACGCCGATGCGTTCCCATTTTCGGCGGGAGGCCGTTTTGCAGAAACGACCAAACCAGGGCTGGGACTTGCCACCGATGGGCATCGCAGAATATGGAATGAACAGTTCCATACCCTGAAGCACCACATCGGCAACAGAGTCCGCAATAACGCCCGGATCATCCGACGAGAAACAAACCTGCCCCCATGGTTAGGATGCAAAGAAGGACCGCATCCCATCCCAATCTGCTGACTTGTAGTGCCACACGCGGCGGCAGCCCACGAAACGAGGTCGTGAGTACTACGCAACCGGCACTACTCCGAACGAGACAGTGGTCCGACGAGCCCAGAGGGGGATCGACGATAACCTGATAGCTATCCGGATGGGAAGTCAGAAGGTCCAACAGGAAAGGTGTATGATCCTCCACGTCTGGTATTCGCGTTGGCGAGGTGACCAGTTGTGTCATATCATATGCTAAAGCGAAGTCGAGAACAGATCTACCCGCATGATCGGTAGTGATCATGGTTATAAAGAACTACGATCTCTGCGGATGAGATCTGCTGCAGCACGGAATCTTTAGCCATTTGGACGTGCTCGACCAGTCGGTCGGTTTCGGCATTACCGCTATGGGACCTATAAAGGCACGCGTAGATTCGCGGATGGTCGTCACAATCTACACGCAGCCAGATAATCGATAGGTCATGTCCTTCAAGGCTGCCGAGGCGTCGAGAGCAGATATCATCTCTGACGTAAACGCACACCCCAGCTCGTGGTACAAAGGAATGTTCCAATTTATACCCGGGGTAGGAAAGAAAAGTCGTATCGGCAGGAGAGGATATCTGGATCTCGGTAAGATAGAGCAAGGCCGGCTTCGCCGTCTCAAGGTGTAAGTGAACGGTGTTCAAGTTGGAGTTGAGTCCCCTTATGTTGCAGAAGTCCACAGTGAGGGTGGTAGGGGTTGCCTTATGATGCCTGCTCCGCTTGCCCCGAACAGTGGCGAGCGCAAATTTTCACCCACAGAATTCGGAGGGCAGCCTGGGCATCCCAGCTCAGGTTGTATACGTCCAGAGCATGGATGCCTAGAGAGGGATTCTCCACCGCAGTCGCTGATGGTACCCTCCTGGAGTAATGTAACCAAATTCTGCACAACCATCATGTTTGGGGGGGGGGGGGGTAGGATCGGGCCTCCGGGACTCTCACATACCAGACGAAACGCGGTAGCATAGCTACCACTTTACGCCGGTTTTAAGTGACAGAGTGGTACATCCCCGGGCGTGCCGGCCCATTCGACTGCAACCCGAAGGTATGCAGTGTGGCACTACCACTTGCAGAATTAATCAATTAAACCAATAAAAAATCTACAAAGCAAACAAATATTACAAGAACTAAAGATATTTGTAGAAAGTGAAATTAATATGAAAACGCACACCTATAACAAAAATATAATTTAGTTTTCCGGGATAAAACGAACGAACAAATTGACGTGCTACAGCTGATATAGGACAAAAATGAAACATTTGATGGTAAGCGGTCACCACTGCCGATAGACATTAGTGCTGTAAGAAATTTTAACCATGCCTTACATCATCAAAGCGCCACCAAACTTGAAACCTAAGATGTTATGTCCCTTGTGCCTGCACCGGCTCACTCACCCTTCAAACCGGAACACAACAATACTACGTATTCCTGCTTGGTGGTAGAATATACGATGACTGGGTGGTACAAACCCAAACGGACTTGCGCAAAACCCAACCACTAAGTAATATTACTTTTATCGTCCAAAGCGTCACTTAAAAAGTCAAATATCAATATGATGTCGAAAAATATTATAAGCTTGGACCATACCCAAAAAAAATATATTCAAAATCCCACCTGTAGACAAGCGAAGTTATCTATTCACATTAATCGTGTTTCGACGAGCCGGAACAAATAGACGGACTAACAAACCGTTTTCAATACCCTCTAATATGGTTATTTTTCAAAATATACACAACGGATTCCGTACAATAATATTATTAAAATTATTTTACGTGGCTTACAGTAGAGTGAACTGGCGAAAATTGTCACGTAAGGTAAAGCGTTATACTTCTCCAGGTGAACCTTCCCTCCCCTTCCCGCCCCTTCCCTCTCTCTGTCTCTTTATATTTTATACGGTTATATATATATATAGGTATATACAGTTATTTTTGTTATATATATATTTAATTCAGTCATTTAATTTAAATTAGACACATGCAAGTTTCCTCACGATGTTTTCTTTCACCGCCGAACACGAGATGAATTATAAACATAATTTAAACACACGGAAATTCATTGGTGCTTGCCTGGATTTGAACACTTTTTTTTTTGTATTGTGTATGTAGTAGTGCTATTAGCCCTACTGGCCTTTACAGCGTCACCGGACATTGGGGCGAGTACTAGACTCAGTCTTGAAATTGAGCTCGAGGGTGACGTTCGTCCTGAGGGTGTCTCCTATGAGATCGCACCTCGGCTCAGAACGTAAACGGTGGGGGGTTTGAACACGTAATTATCTTCACTTATATCTGCGTTATATTATTGTATAACGCTTAATTACAATTGATAAGATTATCGCCGTTGTCGTCAGCGCCGGATTTAGGGGAGGGCAACTGCCCTGGGGCCGCCACATTAGAGGGGCACCCACAGAGATTCCGACGAGTTAACGAATATCTAGATATAGCAAAATTGTGATAATGTTACTAATTTCCGTTTTAAAAGTTACCGTTCATTAAAATAATCTTATTGGTTTAAGGCCTCCACTCCTTTGCGGCCCCATCGCCTTTAAATCCGACTCCAGTTGTCGTTTGCGGCTGTGTTCGTGTTTTAGAAGTTGATCGTCAGGTATAAATGGTAGGCATAAAAGGCTATAGGCCAGGCCATTGGCCTTTGACCGGATTTCATGAAATTTGATATGAAGCAAGCTTGAACTCCCAGAAAGGACATAGAGTTATATGCCTAACACCTAACCTGCTTAGTCATATATTTAGGTAAATAGTTCTCTACTTACTTATCAATGAAATGCGTAAGTATCTAATTATTTTGCATGCAGCCTAAATATACATTTCAAAATACGAATATAAATTAGTAATATCTTATCTATGAACAGAGGTGACTCACTTACATATGGGCAATTTGTAAAATGCTATATAAATTAAAAAAAAAAACGCATAAAATTAAGTAATAAAAAAAAACTCAGACCACATTACAACGAATCATCATAAACTTCGTAAGAACTAAACATGATCAAGAAAACGAAAAAAAAAAAAAAAACGGAGGAACCCGAAGGTCCAACACCTATTAAAATTGCCTAAATAATAGGCAATTAATCTCACATACTACAAAAACTCGCTTGAATTTACGACAGCCGTCAAAATAAATATAACCCAAAGATCTTAGATTCGTATTAATATTTTAATGCATTTTCAACCCTAGCACATACGTAATAAAGACTTAATATTATCGTTCAAAACGACCAAATTTAGATGTTTAACAAAAGTTAACAAAATAAAAAAAAATGAGTTTTTTATTAATTGGGTATCGAATGTGATACCCTTGTTATGAGGGTAACGACTAGTGGTCGTCTGTGGTTTTGTTTATTGAAACGAAAATGTTAAAATGGGTTCAGTTAATTTTGAATGCGTGACCAAAGGACATAAGGCAGTGTTCACACTGAGGTGTTGCGCGTCATTGGACTCGGCGCGTCATAGTCTGACGGAGTGTGCCGCATCTTCCACAGGCAATCCCTGGTGATGATAGTAGGCGAAGATCTCTCGTTGCTGACAGGTGCTGGATGGAGATAGTCTCTTTCTGCAAAATTGTCATGTCGCAGAAGGTGGCGGAACTAGAGTGTGAAAAGACTGCCTCCACTGAACCGTTTAAGGAACCCCCCGCTGTAATCGTCGCCGGGATGGATGGTTTTCGGTACTCCGGGAACTCCTCTATCTTGTGGGTCAACCGTCGGGGCATCACGTAAATTTATTTAGTTATGAATTTTATTTTGATTAACTCTTTTTATTAAGTATTTTCAATCTAAATCTTAAGAGAAACCAATCTATATCGATCTATTTCTTATATAAATAAATTTGTTATAAACATTTTCGACGGTGTTTTTTATAAACAATTGAAAATTCATACGTTAGTGACAGTTTGCTTTGAAAATTTCGTTTCGTGTCTTCAACGGCAGGTTTAATATTATTTTTTATAACATAATTGCCTAAATGGTTACATTTATGCGGTACTGAATATATACATATATCCAATCGCTCGAGCAGTAAAAGTAAATAATCAACATTGGCATTCAATGAAGCGATTTAATTGGTCGAAAACTTTAACGCTTCGTATTATTATATTCGAACTGTCTGTAACGTACACTCTAGCACAGCTACTGGAAAATCACACGGAGTATGTTAATCTCAGGTTTGTTTATCTTTACTTGAAAACATTGAAACTATATGTCAGAATCGTTTCGTTTCAAAACGATACATCTACGAACGAAGATTAAATCAAATCAGATTCCTTTATTCAATATAAAAGCATTGCACTTATTTATTGATTGTGAAATTAAACATTACCACCGAGAAGATCCGGCGAAAGAAACTAGGCGGGTTTTTTATTTTGTCAAATTGTGATTGCTTGCTTATATTCAATGTTACAAATATACTTTTAGAAATAGTAGTTTCCATAATCTGTATATATTATAATACAAAATCCTCTAGCCGCTTCTGTTTCTGTCTGAACGAAGCTCAACAAATTCATTTTTCATAAGGTCTTCAACCAATATACGGAGAGACTCACGAGGACGACTCAGGTGTATAATTAAGGTTTAATGTTCATTGGCTTAAATATATAATTCATTCTAAGTTGAGTCATTGGCTGCAATATGGCGACAGTAGATTTTTTTTTTTTTAGAAATGACAGTTGCTTTTGGCCATTGTGGCCTCTACAGCGTCATCGGGCTGGATATATTTTTTGAGGAAAAAGACTAAGAGTTCCACTGGCGTGCGTAAGCCAATAAAGTTAATAATAATTGACCCTTATTTTAAACGAAGTGCGAAGTTAGTCATAAAAATATTTATATATATCAAAGGTAACGCGTTACGAAATCGTACGTAATAATGTTTAATTTGCGTTATAAGAATTCTTATCGCAGACAGACACATTAATTAACTTTATGGCTATTTAGATGTGACTAAAAGTAAAGACAATATTAATATACAAACGTTTAGGAGATATTATACGTGTATGGGAACATTAACGCCCGCTGTGGTATTTTTCGTTTTTAAGAAGAACGCACACTGAAATTGATGTTACGATGTTAATATATTTATACAAAATTTTAATGTACGGTGTAGTTTAGATTACGAGTTTATTTTACGAGATTAGTTAGAAATTACCGTTGTTTTTTTTTCTTTTTTATTTAAATGTCAAATGAGATTTATGACCTTGATTATCATTTTCTTGTCAAAATATGCCTATAGAGGTCATAACAATCACTGAGTTATTGTGTCTAGTGTACTGTTAATTTTTATTAACATATTTAAATATAGTAAATAGCATAATTCGGGCTTCGTATAACAATAAATTACAATGACGTTACATTTACACAACGAAAAACGAAACGAAAAACAACCGATTACGATAAGAAATTCGCAAATAGCAAATCAGTATCTCGGCGACTAATTTTGATTTAATAACGGTTATTTGGGAAATAACTTTACGTGTATTTACCGTTACAACACGTAACAAAAGGTGTTAGGAACAAATGTTTCTTAGCGAGACACATGACAGCTGTTAATTTTTTTTTTCCTAGGCTCAACGATTTAATGTTCACTGTGATGTCACTGCGTTGGATATTAAAATATTTACATTAACTACTGATAAAAATAAATAAGGAATTACGTAAGATTATTATTGGGTACATACTCGTAGTTAGAAGATTTTTTATTTGACACAAAAGTGTTGGTAATAATTATAAAATGAAAGCTTTTTTAATTTTAAATGTATCCCACCATTCAATTTACATCCTTAAGTCTATTGTTCAATGAAAACTTGAATACTTGTTTTTTATGATAAGGTATTCCCTTATCATAAAGTCAATTTAACAATTGTTTTCGCATGCATTCTGTTATAAAAGTAATAACAATTCTCAATAACGCATTCAGAACAATTGTAAAGGTGTTTTTCTGATTGAAAATGAAGATTAATACGAGGAAAGGGTTAGTAAAACAACAGTTTATCGCAACCGCTGGTCATTGGAGCGAATGAATCCTCGAACGGAGACCACAAATCCAGATGGACTAACATGTAACATTTCAGAATCTCACATAGATTCCTTTGAAAAATACTTATACTTTTCCCAACAGTGGACTAAAATTAAATGATTTAATTGCAAATAAATTAAAAACTTAAGAACACGTGCTTTTTTTTCATTGTTTCCCTCTTATTAAATCATGTAAGAATATTATTATAACTAGTATTTCAGTTACTAAACACTTGATAGCAAGTTAGTCACTTAACAATTGATTGCATTGAATAATTATTAAGTCTCGTATAGTATTGAAACTACGCAGTGCGATAAACAACTAAAAACTAGATTTCAATGCGGGGAGAGCAGAAAAAAAAGCATCTAGCAATAAATAAAATCGATTTAAGTATACCAGTGTGCGGGGAATTTATTCTCTGATGTTATCAGGGCGTTCCGAGAAGGACATGTGTCTACCAATAAACTAATTGGTCCTGGAATGCTCGACCAGCGCCTTGGGTTATTTATTTTTATTTATTTCCATCTTATTTTATTTGTCGACGAACTTCTGCACGCGGTTCTGTCTAACATTGCTCGACTATATGACGTATTGATATTCAAATTGAAATATCGTTAAACTTAAACTGTATTCAAATATAATTGTCAATCATTACAAAGGTATCTGTTTCGGAAACTTTACGTTTACGATATTATAATTTAAAATAAAAAAAAAATAAAGGAACTGTATGGGATCTTACAATAAATTTATACAGTAATGTATTCAAAAGACGCGGACACACAACCAAGCAACGTGTTAAATATATATCTATCTACATTTGATTTTGTCTTTTTTTGTTGTTTTAAAATTCAAGCGTATAGAATGCGAGATTTGATCTCGACGATTCAATTAATTCTTATATTATTTTAATTAACTGGGACTTATTAGCGGTGAATGTGTGTTGTAAATTGATTAATATGACGCGGCGAGGTGATTTTAGTAATCTTATCATTATCATTATCATTAGCCAGAGACTCGTAACTATCGTAAAAGAATCTTTATTTTACGCTGGAAGAATGTATCTTCTACGTAAGTGATATGGGACTCTTAGCTAAATGTACACTAAAATCACAGCCAGTTACTAAGTGTTAGGGCTTTGTGCAAACCCGTCTGGGTAGCCACCACACACACATCAGAAATTGTTACGCCAAACAGCAGTTTGTATTGTCGTGTTAAAGTTTGTAGGGTGAGGATATGTCAAAGGTGGGCCACTAAGTAGTGTTAGCCCAGGGCCCCCTATACTTACGGCCCTGGAGCTTTGACAGTCTATTTAGATATACAAATCGAATAGCTATTAAACTCACTTTCAATTTGAATTGTAGTAAGATAAATCGATAGCGGAATAGATGAATGTCGTTCTAAGAAGAACGAATGAAGAACGATTTGATTAAATCATTCATTCAGTCAGTTAATACGAAGCGTCAACTATATTCCAACTTGTTTTTATCCCTATTAAAGAAACTTAAAACCAACAAAATCTTTGGAATAAAAAAGCAATAAATATTAACTATCTTATTTTAATATCTAATATTAAACAGATGTCAATGACGATAACATTACAGGTGAGATTCGGGTTACTAGGGGTGTTATGATATATTAGTGTGTTTTAAACCGAGTGTAGCTAACACGAAAGTTGAAGGGAGACGAACGAAATTATGCTAATTTGTTTTTTTTTTCTTCGGTTACGACCGAAGGTATTTGTTATTTGACATAAATAAAATTGTAAGACCTTATGCTTAAAATAGTAATTTTATTATAAATATATATTATTCATATACAAATTAATTTATTTAAATTCATAAATGATGAAAATAAAAAAACAAAAATGATAGTTTAAAATAATGTAATCTGGATGGAACTTTTGTAGTCAATGGAAAAATATTTTTCTTTCGAGGAGACATTTGCCCAGCAACTACGCGGTGGAAGGGCTTTGTGCAAGCCCCTCTGGGTTGATAAGTGTATAGCATATATTTTACCGACTAACAGCATTACTCAGTATTTTTGTGTTCCAGTTTGAATGCGTGAGGGAGTCAGTGTAACTGAAGGTACAAGATCTCAGCTCCCAAGGTGTTCATTGAAAAAATTAAAGTCTAAAATGAATTCCTGTTTTTTCTAGTACATATTATTTGTTAATAAATAGTATTTATTATACGAACTAGAAAAAAATAGTCGTTACAAAATATGTCACGAGAGAACTTAATAGAAGGGAGACATCGTTATTTCTTAAAGGAAAAATACACGTAACAGGTATACTCGTACCTTCTTAGTGGTTGAATAACCAATTGGGAACCAAGGATGCACAGAACATAGTGCATTGCCTTATAGTCCCTACTTACATTATGAAGATGGACATAGATTGTATAATATATCTTAAATACGAGAAATGAAAACAACATTATAAAAATAATATACAAATAACTATTTAACTTTGTAATATCAAATAACAGTTAGATAAATAAATTAATAATAATTAATTATTTAAAAAAACAACTGAAAGACAATTATTAGGTATGACACGGTAATTTTGTGTCCAACGTAACGAAACTTCGCGCCAAAAATCCCAGTCTGTTATGACAGGCAATCGCGTTCTTTTTTTTTTTTTAATATTTTACGCAACAAGGAATGGACACATAAGGTGGAAAGATTGTTAAGACTTTGTTAATGCGTTGTTAACTTATCGCTATAATTGTTACTTGCGCAAGACAAAAAAAGGGTATAATTCTATAATAAAATCAAGATTACTATAAATAACATCTAATTATAGCACTCTTTAACCCATAAAATGACAGTTAAGTTAAAGCCGAGCTTAATCGCCTACTTATGAGGTCAAAGCGACAAATTAAAATAATCACATGAAGAATCTCATTAAAAAAAATCGTAGACATTTGTAACAAGATATAAAGATAATTTTAAGTATTAAAAAGGGTATTATGATGTAACCGGTATAATTACAAGGATTTATGTGATATAATAAAAATTTTTAATGAATGATATGGAATGAGTGAGCTTACTGGCACGTGTAAGTCATACAAACTAATCGGCGGATTAAAAAAAAAAGATTAATATATCAAATTTGGAATTAAGACAATATCATGGAATTATTATATTTATATTTTAAGGAAAAAAAAAATAAACAAAATTTTAAAAGTAAAAATAATAAAAATTAATATATCTTAAAAGTCGTGTTTATTTTTAGTGATCATAAACATAAACATAATCAGCCTGTAAATTTCCCACTGCTGGGCTAAGGCCTCCTCTCCCATTGAGGAGAAGGTATGGAGCATATTCCACCATGCTGCTCCAATGCGGGTTGGTGGAATACACATGTGGCAGAATTTCGTTGAAATTAGACACATGCAGGTTTCCTCACGATGTTTTCCTTCACCGCCGAGCACGAGATGAATTATAAACAAATTAAGCACATGTAAATTCAGTGGTGCCTGCCTGGGTTTGAACCCGAAATCATCGGTTAAGATGCACGCGTTCTAACCACTGGGCCATCTCGGCTCTTTAGTGATCGAATTATATTAATTCTATTTTTCTTTTGTTAGAGATTGTCAAAAATTGACTTGCGATTGGCGTCCAATGAGCACAGCAAGATAACACAAGTAAAAACATGTAAAATGATTCAAAAGACAACGATACTAGAATATTTATTTATGGTTACATCGCTGTAGTAGCTATTTTATAAGGCTGCAAGCTCTGGGGCCCTGGATTTGACCTTCAGGTCGGGTCAGTAAAATTATATTTCGTTTAATCAAGAAATTGACAGTAGCTCGAGATTTATTTATTTAGATATTACGGAGTGTTTTGAATCTTTCTCTGAACTCCAGTTATGTCCTTTCGGAAAATGAGAAATAATAGAGAGTGCATCTATATTTGCACACACACGTCATGTGCACTATAAAATCACCTGCACAGCTTCGTCCGAAATCGGTCAACGTCACATGTTCTTAAAAATACAGATTAAAAAACCGCGATACTACATAAATGAGTCAGACACAGACGCAATCAGATAACAATCATTAGAAACATAATGATTTAATGATTAACGACGGTGATCGCGCTCGTAATGATGGCTAATGATGTGGGTTGTTTTTGAGTATCTTTGTTAACCGGCCATTTTGTTATTCGTACCTGTTTCAAGGTTCACTTGGAAAATGATAAACCTCCTTGTTGAAGTATTTTATTTTTTAATCTGTTTCTTAATTTGAAAATGACAAGCCGGAAAAAATAAGCAAAGGTTCCAATAATGTTGGTTCTAATTTAAATAAAACACATATCAGAGATAATGTAGGAACAAGCGACTAATTATAAATATAGAGGGTACTTTGTTATAAATATATATTTATTTTTATTACTTCTAATTAGTTGTATTTTTTCTGAAAAGAATTGGAATTGCTGTATCTTCAAAAAATTTTATTTTTTATCCGGTAGCCAGTACCGATATAATAAGAACCATTGTGGCTCAAATTAAGCCATTTCACGTCCATCCTTGCGCTGTTGACACGTAGAGCTAATCTATACTGATATTATAAATGCGAAAGTAATGTCTCTCTGTCTGTCTGCCTGTTGTCTTCCCTTTCACGGGCAAACCACTGAACCGAATTCGATGAAATTTGGTATGAAACAAGTTTCACCTACAAGAAGGGTATAGGCTACTTTTTATGATTTAAACCTGACCACCCCTACAACACCAGTGAAGCCACGCGACAACTAGTTACTTATAGTTGTGAAATAATAAAAAATTAAACCGACTTCAAAAAGGTTGGTGGTAGCTTTACTTTAAATAGTTTGTTAAATGACGATTCAAAAGTGCTTGTAAAAAGCCTACTTGAATAAAGTATATTTTGATTTTGTTCTATATGTTCTAAAAATGAGCCAGAAATCAACTCCGAACCTGAAGTCGATATCAAATATATAACTTCTACCTTTGTCTGTAATCAGATTAAAAAAAATTATCCTGAAATTATTGATTCATTGCGTGCAAAACATCTTAAATAATCTACAGAACCAATCGCGAATTGAGCTGAACTATACAAATATGTAAGGATGATTCATGAGTGAGCGTAGGATGACTGGACGCGTCCGTCTGTCCCGCCGAACCCCCTCACCATTGTCGAGTTAAACTGTTTCTGACATTAATGATTTATTGTTTGACAATATTACGCGGTAGCTAATGGTATGTGAGATATCTTTTGAAATTATATCTTATAATTTATCTTATAGATAGATATTTATTAAGTGGTTATGTAAAAGATAAAATTAAGTTTTACTACTTGGTAATTTATTAGCAAATACTGCTCTTTGGCTAAGGCAGCGCTCCGTTCAGCCGAGGATATTTTAGGAATAAACTGTCTGGGCTTTTGGGAAGTCTCCTCCTAGGGATTTTATATTTTGTTCAGTTCCTCGGTTCCCTAGGAGCTATGGTAACCTTTATACTTAAGTCTTATCTTTTGCTGGTTTTTTTTTATTTATTTACAATATCTAGAAAACACCAGGTAGAACTCGTAATCAGTCAATAATTCCTTTAATTTATGTAAGAGAGAAATATATCCATTCTTCAAAGTAAAATTCAATTCACACCCTCCAAAACGGACTGTTATATTCAATATATAATATATATAATTAAGTATATAAATTATAAATATGCTGTTAACTTTGCTTGAAGGAATGTAATCTTGCAATTAAGCAATTGTCATTTCCGCTAATCCGGCCAAATAATTTGGAATCTTGGTCACGCATTTTCATGTCGACGAATAAAAATATATATTAAAAAAGAGTATGTATTCGAAATAACTAAAAGTAATAAAAATATAACAACAATATAGATTAATAAACTGGTGAGGTGTTTTTTAATTTATCTACTTATACGAATAAATAGCAACTACAAATACCATGTTATATTAAACAGCACAGGTTGATTTCGTGTTAATTGAAGTTACAAGGAAATAAAATAAAACGTCTACTGTTTATTGTACCACTGACTCCAGAGTAATACTTTGTAGTATTGCTGTATTCCGATTTGAGTGGTCAGTGAGCCAAAGTAATTAAAATAACATATGTAACATACAATGATTAAAGCATGGACGGTGAAAGAAATACTTGATAGTTCTTATAGTGCCTTTTTCAAATGATGTAGGTATAGGTAGGGTAACTGTTTCCTAGTACGTAAAAATACAAAAAAATCTCAGCTCCCAAGTTGACGGTGTTGAATGGTTAATATTTCTTACAGAGCCACTGTCTGTGGATGTGACCTTTTATCATCAACGGGCCTGATTACGGGCCTATATATATATAAATTAAAAAGGGCAATGAAATTTTAAATAAAAGAAATGATTATATGTATGCTTAGTTTATTATTATTTTTATACATTTTCCTAAACATAAGACTAACATTTTACCTGTACGCTTTAGAAATTACAATAACTCGTAACACACACAATTAACACTCGGTCTAAAACGATTTTATTATTTTTAAATAAGCCATAACGTGTATCTGTTATAACGATGCGAAAACTTATATATAAAAATATTGCGTGTCAGTCATTACAAAATGCAAATGGCTGCCCCTGTTTATAAATTACATTTAGTTTTAATAAATAAGTAATAACTATACGCACCATTAATACATTTAACAAGTCGTATTTTTTATAAAGTATTTTAACGGATTTTTTTTGAAAAATATAATAACTTGACTAATACGCGCAGTTTCACCAACATTAAACTCCGTGGAGTCCTAGTGGGATGTTATATAAGAGTTACCTACAGTTTATTCCGACCATAAGAGAAAAAAAGCCAAATAAACAACATTTGACAACAAATTGAAGCGATATCATTGGTCGAGAGCTTGATTAATCTATGATGTTCATTACGGATTTGCGTAGAAATTACGGTTTCTCGACGAGGCTGCTATCGCAACTTTGAACGTAAAATTAACAGTGTATTATAAATAAAGATATATTAATCAATGATTGTTTGTTTGTTTACAATGTAGCTGAGCTATTATCAAATCGCAAGGTTTTATTTTTATTTATTTCTTCTTGGTTTGGAAAAGGTTATATTCTATAACCTATTTCAATGAATGTACTGTCTAACATAGAAAGATTTTTCCAAATTAACCTAGTAAATCTTAAGATCAGCACGTTAAAACAAACTCCAAGTTTATATTAACAACGCATTGTTAGTAAGATATTAAATTGTAATATTCTCAGTGAAGAGTAACGCCACGGGCGCTCATTAGTATATACGGTTTGTGGCATTCTATTAACTCCTCCGTATGCTGTCAGCTTGGAGTAAGTTAATTATCCAGCTTGATTGACTCGCTTGACTTGTGTGTTTTGTACGGACGGACAGAATTATTTTGTTATGTTTGTTGTCTGTAACTAGAATTATTAATGTAAACTTTTTTGTATTCTCACAAAGTAATTAGTATTCGGTTTTAAGATTATTATTTTTATGATTTTAAATCGTTTCTTCAATTTACATCTTTAACAGTGTTTTATTAGAAAAAAAAAATGGTGACACTAAAACTTAACGACAAAAATTCAAATTTAGAATGACGATATTTTTCAAACAACCAACAAGGCATACAAATTACACTAACATAGCTTAAATTATTAACGACGCTAGAAAATTATACACGAAAATATATCAACACAGTAAGCTTTAAATAGCTGATAATCCAAAATAATTCGTTACCATTTATAACCAATCATCAAACAGCCTAAGCCGATGAACTTTAAAAAAAAAAAAAACCCCGCTCAATAATTCGACATCGCTCACCGCGTTAAATAAACACTACGGACCGTGACTTTTAATATCTTTATCCGTTTTAAAATATCAAATTATAATATTAAGCATACTGAGGGCCGGTTCATTTATTTGGTCTGTACAATGGCCCCCTGGTGGGAAGGTAACCTCTCTGTTGTGCCTCTGAGATGTGTTAAACTGATTGGGCTCGGCTTACATGACGTTATTCGAATATTATCGGTATACAATTTTCCATAATTTGAATTTAAAACAAATTTATTTTTCCAGTACGAATTAAATTTTAGACTCCACATTATTGTTTTCAAATCAAATCGAATCAAAATAAACTTTATTCAAGTAGGCTTTTACAAGCACTTTTGAATCGTCATTTAATAAACTATTTAAAGTAAAGATACTACCGGTTCGGAATGTAGATTCTACCGGGAAGAACCGGCAAGAAACTTAGTAGTTACTTTTTTTCAACATCTAAAAATACACTCATGTTAGTTAAATACAGTTATATATGTGTAAAGTTTATTTCAATATTTATCCTAAATTTAAAGTAGCTTCAATGGTTAAAGATTTTTTTTGTCAACTGGGCACACTGGTGGCCGCTCGGTGGGGAGGAGCATCAAAATAAGATGGCGGTTGGTTACCAAGCGCGGGAAGCGACATTTTAAAAAGTTACCGAATTGTATTTCAAGAAATATAGTCCTTGTCAGTTTCATATTTGCGTTTAACTATAACCTTCGTCGACACGTTCAGTGACATAAAGGGGATTTATTTTTACATATGTACGTTATGTCTCCTGTCTGGAAGTCAACAAGCATTAACTCCACGCTTTTTTATCATCTGTATAAACTTGTATCGAATATGCCTTCTTTACCAATGTATTTTTTACAAATTACTTGAATCTATGAAACGGCAAAGTTAATAATGTCTGCGGAATTTTATTATAGAAACGTATACCTTGCCCCAAGAATGTTTGCAAATATTATTAATATTTAAATTTGAAGTTAATATTATGTCTGTATTATATATGTCTCTGTTAATTGTACGGAACCTCAGTTTATAACAAATCTAGGCAAATTCCTTGGTTGTAACTCTCGCTCATAACATATTCTTAGGCCAAACAGTAATACTTAATATGTGTTCCTGTTTGAACGATATAACAAGTTAGTTCCCAAGGTTTAAGAGGATAAAGGAGATTATTATATACTAGAGTCCCCGCTTTGCCCGCATGTATGGGATATAAAGCAACCTACCAAACTGCCAAAAAGCTATTTTGGTATGTTTGCTAAGGTACTTACAAGCTTTTGAGCCTTGATCGTAGCTCTAGCATTTTGCCTACCTTAAAATAATTATAGAACAGAAGTTGGGAAGACCGATTTTGACCAATTTTCAATGGAGATAGTCACCTACTCAGGATATATTGTGGGACGCAAGTTAGTTCGCAAATACAGAAGTGTAATCTATGTCTATATTATATATAATTAAATTGGAGTGTCTGTTTGTTATACTAAAATAACCGCTTTGTACTAAATGCATATGTATGTATACACGGTACATATACCAAATTAACGTGTTTTTTTTTCAATTTTTGTCGATCTGTCTGTCTGTTTGTTCTGGCTAATCTCTGGAACTGCGAGACCGATTTCGAGGGGACTTTCACTGGCAGATAGCTGATGTAACAAGGAGTAACTTAGATAACAACAATAACTTTTTTTGTTAAATTCAAACGCGCACGAAGTCGCGGACACATCTACTTATATATAAATATATAAATGAATCTAATAAAGTCATCAAATTCCTCCAGCATGTGGTCCAGACCTTGGCTTGCACATTTAATTTTAATAAATAAAGTCATTCGTACCATAATCGCGATTTCTCGCGGTGTCCGGCCATTTATACGACTGCACATTGATAATCTTGCGTTCGATATGAAACTTAATAACATCGGTGTAAGGGTTATATTCGTTTGGCGCAGCGTGTGTATGTTTTGTCTTCGTTAAAACGTTTTAGGTGCATTTGGTATCATGTATCTTGGTAGGTAACATATCTGCGTGGTTCGTATTTATTGTTTGCACATTTAAACGATAATAAACTGATGGCTGTCATTGATTCTAATATTGTTCTTTTAGTTTTTTTGTTCGTTAAATACCGATGTTGTTGTTATTACGGTTACGTAATTAGTGAGTTTAGTGATTTTTCATTTTTTATCCAATCGGTACGCGGACGACAATGAAATATATTAATATTAGTTAAAATAACATAATATAGGAGTTCAATTATTGTACTAGTGGGCTTTGTTGGAGATAGTAAGGTGAGGCAGGCAAAACACTCTCGTTAGTTTTTTAAAAGCGAGAGTCAATTTATTTTTTTATAAAATACGTAGGCGAATGGTCGTGGGCTACCTGACTGTATGTGGTTACCTACGCTCATAGACTTTGGCGCTGAAGTATTCACCATGATGTAAGGACATTACACCAATGTGCCACCAACCCAATATTTCCCTTGTGCCTGCAATTACGCTCACTCACACTTCAAATCTGAATAAAACAATACTAAATATTGGTGTTTGGTCGTAGATTATCTGATGAGTGATTGGTACCTTCCCAGAAGGAATCGCACAAAGTCCTACCACAACTTAGTTGCTGGGCAAATGTCTCCTCGAAAGTACGATGTTATTGCCCTAACTAATGAAAGAATCAAGAGAAGGATAGAAGTTTTTCACGACGCTGTTCCTATGCAGATAATCTGATATCGTCAATGAAAAAAAAGAAATAATAAAACACCAGAATTATACTAATTTAAAATGAGATTTAAGGTAAAAACTTTAACGCAAGTGCTAATGTACATTGGTTAAAAATTAAAAGAAAATTTTCCATTTTTTAAAACATGCGTTCTCAATTTAAATTTACATTTAAAAAAGGCATTACGAACTATTTACATGCAAATAGGTACATGCTTCATGATAATTGATACACCACAATTGATTGCAATAAGGCCTTAAAGTAAAATCAATAAACGCAAGCAAGTTTGCAAATATTTAATTTTGGAATTGTATACAAATTACTTTTCCAAGTCAGTATCTCAATTATGAAATGATGACAACCGACATACTCTGATACGCCATTTTGATACGCGTATCCTATAATTTTTTTAATCATTATAGTCAGTGTCCTATATCACTTTTTGACATATTACGGTCTTTTTCTGCGGTGAGTTGGTTCTTTAGAATAGCTCTACTGGCCCTAAGTAGACGATCAAGCACGCCTTTAATTTATACGACACGTCGTGAGTAATTTTTTTATGAATCATTTGCAATTATTTTCTTCCATTATTCTCCTGCTATTGAATTATAATTTTCATTTCTTGTTTTATGCTATTTTTATAGTTGTTGATGTGTATTTTTTTTAATAGTTTGTATTTTATATTTAATTTGAATTTTATATTTGATTTGTCTCCGTGATCCACAGGATGAAAGCCGAAAGTGATCACCGAATGGTTAGAGGCACATTGAACATAAATGTCAAACTTGAAAGGTCTCGCCTAATGAAGTCTACGCTCCGACCAACAGTGGCCGATATCCAAAACCCCGAAAGGTTCCAACTCGAGCTCACAAATCGTTTTGCTTGCCTGGATTGCGATACAGTGGATGATATCAATAACAGGTTGGTGGAAACTGTCCACTCGGTAGGGTCTAAGTTCTTTAGGCCCCGCCGTAAAGATAGACCTCAAAAGGTAAGCGATCAAACTCTGAACCTCATGACTGAACGCCGCTTAATGACGCTGCAGTCCTTGGATGACGCGAAGTCATATAGGCAGCTCAATAGACGGATCTGCCGGTCCTTATGGCGCGATCTTCGAATCTTTAATACCAATCATATTAAAGAGACGATTGTGCGGAACAAAGGCTCCAAAGTTTTCGCCAGGGACTTGTCTATTGGGCAGAGCCAGCTAACAAAGCTCAAGAGAGAGGATGACAGTGTAGCGTCCACGAAGCCAGAGTTACTGAGGGAGATCGAAAGGTTCTATGGACTGCTGTACACCTCGGTCGCCAAACCTGTTAAAAGCTCATCCGAAGACACTAGAGCGAAACTCACCCGACACTATACCGAAGATATCCCGGACATAAGACTGTGCGCGATTAGGATGGTCCTTGAACAGCTCGAAAACAACAAGGCGCCGGGCGAGGACGGAATTATATCGGAGCTTCTAAAAGCGGGTGGAACACCGGTACTTGAAGTCCTTCAGAAGCTCTTTAATACCGTCCTTTTCGAGGGTATCACGCCAAAGGCATGGAACAGAAGCGTGGTGGTGCTATTCTTCAGGAAAGGCGATAAGAGCCTTATAGCCTTTCTTAAGAACTATAGGCCAATTTCGCTCCTGAGCCATGTTTACAAGCTGTTTTCGAGGGTTATTACGAATCGTCTCGCGCGCAGGTTCGATGACTTCCAGCCTCCTGAACAAGCCGGTTTCTGAAAAGGGTACAGTACTATAGACCACATTTTCACGCTGCGGCAGATTGTACAGAAGAACGAAGAGTACAATTTGCCATTATGCTTAACGTTTGTGGACTATGAGAAGGCCTTTGATTCTATCGAGACGTGGGCAGTGCTGCAGGCTCTACAACGATGCCACATTGACTATCGGTATGTCGAAGTGTTGAAGTGTTTGTATAGAAACGCCACCATGTCAGTTCGAGTAGAGGATCAGACCACGGAGGCAATTCCATTTCGGAGGGACGTGAAACAAGGAGATGTAATATCTCCGAAGCTCTTCACCAATGCGATGGAAGATGCCTTCAAACTCCTGGAATGGGAAGAGTTTGGCATCAATATCAATGGCGAATACATCACTCACCTTCGGTTTGCTGACGATATCGTAATCATCGCAGAATCGTTGGAAGACCTCAGCAAAATGCTCCAAGACCTCAATCGTGTTTCCCAACAGGTGGGCCTCAAAATAAACATGGACAAAACGAAATCCATGGCCAATTCCCATGTAGCGCCCACCTCAATATCATCGCGGAACTCGATTCTCGAAGTGGTAGACGAATACGTTTATCTAGGACAAACGGTCCAACTAGGAAGATCCAACTTCGAGAAAGAGATCACTCGGCGAATCCAACTCAACAAGTATAATTTCAACGAAATTCTGCTACACGTATATCCACGAACTAGCATTGGAGCAGCTTGGTGGAATATGCTTCAAATTTTTTCCTCAAAGGGAGAGGAGACCAGCAGTTAGAAATTTATAGGCTCTTAATGTTGTAAAAAAATTATCTATTTTATCAAATCATTCATAATATGTTGTGAATAAATAACACGACATTTAAATACTGTTCTTTTAAAAATATTTAATTTTGTATATATGTAAGTATTTATTTGAATATTTTATAATAATTTGCTGTTAAGTCCTTGTCGTTTGGTAACAAATGGATTTATTAAAAAAAAAAAATAATGACAAATAATGCGTAAGACACACATATATACTTCCTTTTAAATTTATCGTCGTTCTCACTTATTTTTGTAAATGTTTTTACCTTATTGATTACAGATAAATATTACAAAACCGAAATTATCTTTTTTTAAATTTGTGTATCTGTATTTTTTTTTTAATAATAATAAATAATTAGTAATTTAAGTGTTGTCAATCAATACAAATTATTACGCGTCGTAATCATTAGAGGCTTTGTTAGCGTGCTCTACGGAGTATGTTTGATAAATTTCATCGCCCAACCGAATTGTCTGACAGTTAAAAAACGCTACTGTAACAACATCATTACTAGCTGAGCGGCTATAAAGCCTTAACTACTAAACTTATACCTTATTATGAGAGGGTGGCTATGTGTATAAAAAAAAATCAGGACATTTCTTATTAAAATAATTATTTAGGTAATTTATGATTGTTATTGTTAATAAAAATACTACGTGAATTGACGAGACGTGAATTTATTGTGATGATATTATTAATGTCGAGGATTAATTTAAATCGATCAAGCTTTTCCTTTAAATATTTAAAAAATAGATTTTTAGTTAATAGATCCATATTTTTAAAGATTAAAATTCAAATCTTAAATATAGTAAACGAATTACTTGTTTTATTAGGCAGACCAGCAAATGGGCTACGTGATGGTAAGTGGTCACCACCGCCCATAGACAATGGCGCTGTAAGAAATATTAACCATTTATTACAGCGCCTATGCAGTACCAACCTTGGGAAATAAGATCCCTTGTGCCTGTAATTCTCATAAATCATAAACTCACTCACCCTTCAAACCGGAACACAACAATACTGAGTACTGATGTTTGGCGGAATATCTAATGAGTGGGTGGTACCTAACAAGACGGGCTTGCACAAAGCCCTACCACTCAAGGAACTGAGTAGTTACTCATTTTCCTTTATATATAGTTGAAAAAACTTTTTCATTTGTCTCTTTTTATTAATCTTCTTTTAATTTTCATTTTATTAAAAGTAAAGTTTAATTTATTAAATTATTCTATATTGTCTGAAATATTACTAAAATCATGGCCACACCAACTAAACTGCTTGAATAAACATCGTTAACAGTGATAGATATGGGTAGTTATGAAAATAAACCAAGAAATATCCACTTAACGAGTTGGCATACCAACTTCGACAATCATTTTCAAAATTCAACCACGTTCCAAATACATTGCCTATTCCCTTCAAACGTTGATCCTTTTCCTTAATACATAATCAGCAGTGGATTGTAAAATATGTTTCATATCGAAAATGATTTAGGTTGAAGTTTTAATACGGACCAGGGAAGGAAGATACCCCGCTGTGACGTAATATTTCTCTGTGTCTCCTTTTCTGTCAGGAGGAATGTTGGTGTTGTCTCTTTCACGCGCTAACAAACAGTTTAGCGCTGTGATTGGTTTTTGTCATTAAAATAATTAGAACTGTCATTTTTTTATAAATTATATTTTTATAATTGAATCAAGAACTCGAGAAATTTAATTTCGATTCGATACAAGCTATTCATGAATGAATTGGTTTTAATAATATTATCTAAGCCTTCCACAAATTTAGTCATACCGTTTTTTATAAGTAAGATGACCATTTTATTTTTGGTGGTAGGGCTCTGTGCTATCCTGGGTGAACTTTACACATTCAGCAGATATTCTAACCAGGAATTACAATCCCTTGAATCATATGTGAACTGGTGTCGCGCTAATGTCTATGGGTAGTGGTGACCATTTATCACAAGTGGCCATACTACCTTTCTGTTTTAGACAACAAAACCACGTACATACATAGCAATATATTCAGAATCTCGTCTTCATCAATATGTTGCCTACATACCTCACACACAAGATTTAGCCGCATTATAAAAAGAGAGTGTTGCTTAGTAACACTATTCCCAATTCAGGTAAAACTTATGTGACTAAAAAGGAAGTATAAAAACCAAAGGAACAACTGTTCTCATTTAAAGTATGACTTAAGTTCGATAAATAGAAATGTCAAATTAAATTCAAGCCACGTCTATAACATTCGTAGCTCTACAACATTATCATTGGCTCGCGTGTGAAGAGATCTCGAATTAATTACATTCGCGCCATATCACGTATAATTTACATTCCATTAATACATATTACGATTAATCGTCCACAGACTATATATTTTGGGATTAAACACTATTTTAGACGTGATATATATTATCTGTTGTATTGTTAATGGTTTTATTTTATGGATAACAAGGATGACTGCCTGCACGATCTCGTGGATAGCATTTTGCAAATGGACTAAGTTATGGGTGCAATTTGTATTACGAATAAATATATATAAATAATTTATTTTATTTGTAAGTGAACATTGTTGTGTCTTATTTGGGCGTGATGAGATTATCGTTGTTGAGATCATGTGTAACTTATGGCTTTGAGCGAAACGTTACTGACGGAACGATTTTAAGTGTTTCCGTTATTTGTTCAAGCAACACCAACATGATTGTTTCTGTTATTTGTTCTAGCAACACCAACATGATTCACTTTAATTGTCTTTTATAATATTGAGTAATTCACTTTTTAACTCACTACATAATTAAAAATAGGTTAAGAATATCCTATGGTCATGTTGCCTAGGAAACTGTGTCATAATTAATTCAAGTATAATAATTTCTTCCTGACCAGTCTCCGCTGTCAAACTGTGTGCTGTGCACACAGTGCACTCTCTATTCCCTGTCTCATAATCACAATTGTAATTACACTAGCTCATTCATTTTTCAAAACGCAGGACCAATTAATTGCACTCCTGTATGTATTGTGTTTGTACGTGATAAGTAGCAATAGTGACGTATGACGTGCTTTGCTTCTCGTGTGTGACGGGGCCACGTGTGTATCACATGTGCATTTTTAGTATGGCACAAAGTCAGCTAATGTGACGAACGATTTTCCTTCCACTGTCCTACAAATATCATCTAAACATTTGCTCGTGTTTAGAGTATGTGAAGACCAAGGGAGTGCTACCAAGAGTGAAGTTCTTTTGTTGTCGAGTGTAAGACGAGGTCTTAGGATTTCATGGAAACAACCTCCTTCGTTTTCTATTCATCTTAATGCTTGACTTAACCATCCTACAATATGACATATTCGATATATTCGTTTGATTCAGCATTATATTCTATTTTGATACATTTTGTATTTTTTTTTTACAGGCAATATTTTTTATTTGTCTTGAAAGAAAAATAACGTTGTTAACTTTTTTTTGTTTTTAATAATGTTTTGATCGTTTGTTTTTTTTAGTGCAAGTCGTTTTTTATTGAATAGTTTATAACTTGAAGGTCTCATTAGACTAGTAAATTGAAAGTTGTAAAAATGAAAAACTTAAAAATAAAACCTCTATACCAACCAGAATAAGTCCCACTATATGTTATTTTTAGGCTACTTAAAAGAGGAGTAGCTTTTTGCTCATCGACAGGACATACAAGACGACCGGGAGAAAATATTATTAAGAATGTGTCACACTATCGCATAATGAATATGATATTATATATTAGATGAGCAATTCATATATAATTATATAAATTGATTTCACGTAACGTGCGTCGAAAACGACTCTTGGTTCAAATTTTTATATTTAGAAAAGGTTCTGTTTTTAAAGTTTATCTGTAAACATATATTTTTATCTGACAGATCTAATTTTTTTTAAATATATATTTATTTAATTATATTCTATTCCGTTAACTAAGTACCAATAAGGCGAATATTTATTGTTACATTCATCATATTGTTCTGATGTAAGTGAAATTGTCTTTTTGGGTATAAACTCTTAAACCTTAACCTTTATAATAGTTAGAACCGAACAATGCTCGGTCGCCATACTAATTACAATGTATAATACTTACATAAATATGATTGAAATTTATTTAATTATTCTTATCAAACGCAGTCTGCTTCAAATGTGACAAAATTCAAATTTATATGAGAGAGAAAAAAACTAAAATTAATATCAAACTTTGATCTGTGATTTTCGTTTAAAATGATTCTTTTTAACTTTTAAGATATCATTATTTTCATTATTGGGGGGAGATACGTAACTGTCACGCATACCAACATAACAAAGTTAGTTGGTTTGTTTTAGTTCTTCTGTAGTACGACAGTTATATATCTACTAATAAATAATATAAGTTATCGTTTTTTAGATATTCTAAAGGCAGATATAGGTAATCGTGTAGTATTACAGTAACCTCCATAAGGTTTTCTATTTTATTCAATAGTTCAACAATCCTTTTTACAATTCCGATCAAATTTTATTACTTTTAAAAATTGACACATTGACATTGACATATGACATTTTATTATTTGTCAGTGCTGGTCACATTATAGTCAAACTCTGTCTTGCCGCGAATACACTTGAGTTTCGTCGACATATATTATACTAGTTACCGCCCGCGGCTCTCTCGTCAGCATTAGGCATAAAAAAGCCTATGTATTATAATAAAGTATTTATAGTATTTAATAATGGTACCACTACTCAAGAACCTACGTTGTCACATCACATAGTAAATGCCACCAGACATTTAAAAACCAGAAATAAATTAACACACGAGAACGTCCATAGGTACTTATTACTTACAAAGATAAATAATTATCCTGCACAGCGCTTAAATCGTTTCACAAACAACGCCATCTAGTGGATAACAAAGTGCTTTAAAGTGCTGAAAGCGTATTGACTATTAAAAAAAGTACTGTGAAACATTCAAAGGGAATATTTTCGAGGGAATACAAACAGACGGAGGAAATTATTGGTGTAGATAAGCGTAAACCAACAATTAGCATATGTGCTGGCTAAAGTGAAGCCTGAAGATTATTTAGTGTGTATAAATTACCGCGGGAAATGAACGCCACGCCCCGCCCGCTGGCGATAGGGATGAGGGGCTGTCGATAGATAATATATATTTATTTTTATACCTAGTGATGTCTGAAATACGTTATTGTTATTGATAGTTTAGTTTAAGCTCTCGCGATGTATTTTATTTATAATTATATACGTGTTTTACAACCTTATCAATATATGAATCTAAAGTAACTCTGTCTCTCTGTTAACGCCCAACTGAATTCGATGAAATTTTGTATAAAACAAGCTTGAACTTCGAGAAGGACATAGGGTATCTTTTCACGTCTAAATCCTGACGACGAGCCCCTAGACCGAAAGCGAAGCCGCGGCTCAAGTACATATTTTGGCATTCCATTTTTTTTTTTGGTGTTATATTAGAGCTCAGCAACACACTCGCTTGTTTAAAGCTTACACTATTATTATGAGTTAGTTACAGATAAGTAATTTAGAATCTAATGTCATATCACCAGCGAAAAGCGATTGAATTAGTAGAGGTGAGATTTTTCTTAAGCTGATTTGCCGTTTTCATATCGATTTTTAAGAAAAACATCATACTTTGTGTCGTATTTCCAATTAAGGGTGATTTATTAAGTTTTTTAAGAAGTCTTGTCGGTACAGTAATAAGTATCGATTATTTTATTTCATCGACAAATTGCTCATCACTACTCGACTGGTAACGAGGCAGCATCATCCGATGCTTTCGAGTGATTAAACGTTATTATATAAAGTAAATTCAATAATGGTTTCGCGCTAGCTTAATGTTTGCCGATTCGAAACGAGACCACATTCAAGCTAAAACCGACTCTAAACCACCCTAATACAGTTCAAATTTGAATTAAAAAATGGACATGGAATTTTGGTATCGACAATGATATCATTGCTATCGATTTAACCTTAACACAATTGAATAGAGTTTAAAGTCGCTGTTTCAACTGTAGCTCAGGTTGGTTTATAAAGGGTAATTTCACGAAATGTTGGCTGTGTTCGCAAATTACCGACGTAAAGGGTAATTGTTAAGGTACATTGCATTTATAATGTGTTTTCGGGATGATATAACGAGGAAGAGTTTTTTTTAACGACAGATGAATTTATTGGAAACTTATTTTTTAATATTCGAATTAGCAATACATTGAACAGAACATTAAATTCATGATTGTTGCGTCAACAGTCTAATTTAACGGCGAGTGTTATTGCGAAGCGTATCTTCTAATACATAGTAAAACCTTCTCTGAATCGCGCTGCTTATTATAGTATAAGTTTTACGTATATGGGCTTAGAAGTATTTATCAAATGACATCTTACCTTTATTAATATATGTTTGTAATACAAACTATATTGTTTATAAGAAACAATAATCATTATTGAACATTTACTTTAATAATAATGTTAATAAAATCATCAGTCAAATGATATCCTACGATAGAATCGAACCTGCTAATAAATGGTGTCGCGTGTCATATCCACTTAGCTATTAAGGTCTCCTTCGTTAAAGCAAATGAAATTTAAATACGCCCATCCATAGCGAGGCTTGAGGCAACAAGCATATTATTTATAATATTAATAACAGCTAATTATACGTTTAAAAGAAATATTTTATACTTAATGACGTGTATAAATCTCGTTCGGCGAGCTAGGGATGTGGGTGTGGTCGATGAATCGTTATTCTGAATTGTCGATAAGTTTTTAAATTGAAGTCATTTAGTTTATTTTTTTTTAAGGTAATCGTTACCGACATAATTAACATTATTAATATAATGACAAGTTTTAAATTAGCAACATTTTTATATTCCATAATAATATATAAAAATTTGTTAAGAAAACTTGTTTTGTTTAGTTTAAAAAAGATGTGCTAATTTAAAATGTACATCACAATATAAATGATGTAGTAATTTGTACGTAATTTTTAATCAACATCTTAAAACTAAAAGAAATGACATTTTCAATAACGTTTAATATGACGTGCTTATAACGCGTCCATTACACAATATAAATTTAATACCTTCGCATTCAATAAAACATAAACAGAAACGCCCATACGATCGTCCAATCAATACACAAATGTTTAAACGCGATAGCGGGCGAAAATTCAAAACAAATAGTTCCAAGAATTCAAACTTTCATAACTCTGCCAAATTGACACCCTGGTTAACTCGACGCAATTCCTGACAATTTGCGGCGTCTGTAAGTGGGCCATTATAAAAATACAAAAATATAATAAACGACGATTTTATAGATATTAAATCTTCAAGCTCTAGATTTAAGGTTGATCGGCGTTTTTATTTTAAATTTGTAGTGCTGTGCTGCAAGCTGTATCGAGGTTTTGTATTTTTTTTTTCTCATCACGAATATCAATGAAAATTTGTTCGTTCAATTATGTATTGGTTTATTTCGTGTTGCGTTGAAAAGGTTTAATGAGATTTCAGTGTTTATTGTTGGGTTTTATTAGCCTTCATTATATTAAATATAGGTTTTTTAGAATCATGCTCGATACACTTTTATTCTCTCTTTACTATATAATTGTCTATTTTATCCGCATATTTTAATGGATTATGGTTTACGTGTTACTTTGTGTGGAATTGACATTACACACAATCACATTTACGTCCATGTTTACACACACATAGGTTTTAAACTGTGATTAATGTTTCGCGTTCGTAGTTTAAAGATCCGTTTCACTAACTTGGTTGAATTGTGAGTGTTTTTTTTTTCAATGTTTACATAATATTTTTGAATTTTAGGAACAGTTAAAATTGACTATATACATGTGATCCTAAAAATGTATTTACATATTTATTTGAGATGTTTACTATCATTTTGAGATTTAATAATTATTAATGTAAGATTATAGAATATTTTATGTAAATAAAATTTTTAGATAGCTTATGAGATATATAAAAAATAATTACAAAAACATTTTTTTTTTTACTTCATGAAAAAGGTACCATATCATACAGCCTAAGACATATTAAAATGAAATAAATTAACATTATAATTATAAGCCAGCGTCTCGGATATAATTATACAAGTCTGTCTAATAGTAATTTAAATAATTTGTATTTAACTTTAATTCAATATATTTTATAGAATGTGATACATGATTTATTCTACCTAAGTCATTTATAAAATAATAATTAATAAAATAAAATAATAATCATTTATAAAAAAAAATCTTTAATATAAACTTTTCGTTTTGTTCAATTAACCAGTCAATTAAATAAAACTATTATTTTTATTAAGATGTATCATATGCTTGTATATACTGTCGTATCCGCTTCGCAACGCATTCGTGCCTCCTCGGGAAGCTATATCATTCTCACCCCACGCACTTTTTGCTAGTGCAAAGAGAAGTGCAAAAACATCACGGCTGCCATCCAACTCGAGGCTCTGATCACATACCTTATGGTCACAAAACGACCCACTTTTAAAATCGGTGCATCAGACTTGCTTTAAGCTAGCCATTAAACCACGACAATTAAAAAAAAAATAAAGTCCAGCATAATTGTATTCTAAAATCAAATATTATTGGTCATATTATTGGGGGTCATTCTCCTCGTGGGAAGTCAGCTGTCGAACTGGTCTAATTAGACAAATCATTATTTAGCATTAACAGCCTGTAAATTTCCCATAGCTGGGCTAAGGCCTCTTCTCCCTTTGAGGAGAAGGTGTGAGCATATTCCACCACGCCGCTCCAATGGGTTAGCGGACAAATCATTTAGATGATCTCAATTTGTGTAAGTCAAAAACATGATTGAAACATCAACAGGATCCTACCTGTTGATGTTTCAAACACAAAGGTCTGATTGTAGATCCCATTGAAAGGAAGGAGAACAATATTAATAATAAACATACATAACATAATCAGCCTGTAAATTTCCCACTGCTGGGCTACGGCCTCCTCTCCCGTTGAGGAGAAGGTATGGAGCATATTCCACCACGCTGCTCCAATGCGGGTTGGTGGAATATACATGTGGCAGAATTTCGTTGAAATTAGACACATGTAGGTTTCGTCACGATGTTTTCCTTCACCGCCGAGCACGAGATGAATTATAAACACAAATTAAGCACATGAAAACTCAGTGGTGCCTGCCTGGGTTTGAACCCGAAATCATCGGTTAAGATGCACGCGTTCTAACCACTGGGCCATCTCGGCTCTTATATAATAGATAATTCAAATTTTTAGGTATCCACTCATAATATATTACTTGATGGTAAGGTTGAGTGAAAGCCCGTCAGGGTAGGTACCACCCATTTATCATATATACCGCCAAGCATCAATACTTAGTATTATTGTATGTCGGTTTGAAGGGTGAGTGAACCAGTGTAACTACATGCACAAGGTAGAACATCTTAGCCAAGATTGGTGTCTTGGTGCATTGGTGATTTAAGGTATGTTTAATATTTCCCACAGCACTTATGTCTTTGAGCATTGGAGACCGATTATTATCAGGGTCAATTATAAAAATATATGTCATTTATCTAAGGATAAGCTTAGATAGATAGAACGTGGATTAACCTCCTTGCACGAGAATAAATCTCTGCCCGGCAGATTTACAATTACTTTGGTACTAATAGACATAATATGTACGTATGAAACAATTAAATCTTGTATACCATTAATATTTAAAATATATATCTTACAAAAGCAGTTCGTTTGGAAATCCCAAGATTATATATCTAGATCTAATTGTAGAAAATTACTTTTAATACCAGTTACTAGCTACAGTTAAAATTAACTATAGTCTATTTTACGTCGCCGACATTTTTCTTGTTAAATATATGAAATTGTAGGTTTTACCACGGCGTTGAAAGGATCAATTGTGGTACATTTCAACTTACTTGGGTACTTAAAATAACTCACTATTTACGTTCATTATATTTATAGTTATATATAAAAGTTATAGTATATAATGTCGATGTATGATTTGGGTTAAAGTGTCCCAAATAATGACAGCATTTTCTCTTTGTAGATTATTTTTTTTGTTTTATGTTTTTTTTTTTTTTTATAGAACATCTACGGGCCCAATGTTGCCTGTTCTTTGTTTCACTTTTAAGTTTTAATTAGGTGTGGTGTGGCGGTTAACAATTTTTCTTATTTACTTAACATCATCAGTATCAGCCTCTCGTTGTTACTTAGACGTTTCTCGTAATAGATGAACAATGTATATTTTGTTCTTTTTTTGTTTTTTCGTAGGACATATTTATTTGTGTCGGGATGGCACAGATTATTTCGCTAATGAGTTTCTCTGAGTTTCTTGACGGTTCTTCTCGGAGTGCTTGTAAAAAAGCCTGCTTGAATAAAGTATATTTTGATTTTAATTTTAAATGTCACGTGCGTTCATTTGATTTGTGTATTTTTTTTTCACTTTAATAAATGCCTTCTTTATACTATCAATGTGAACCTAATTATGGGATTTTAAATGTATGTAATATATATTTAATTACGCTGGTTTTCTCACTGTTCTATACGGTAAAGTTCATTTTATTTTGAAGCCATAGGAGTACTAGATTCTTTGTAAGTTTCTAAGCGTTAATACCGCAATAGTTTAAAGGCAGCCTAACGATGGTAATGGAGTATTGCTACTATATATAAAACTTGATGCTTTTGTTAATAAGTGTTGATGTTTGGCGGAAGAACAACTGATGTGTTATTGGTAGAATGTTTTCTTTCTTTTATCGGTAAAATCCATGAGATCTCCATGGATACTCTTTGGAGACGACGGAGGATTATATCAGAATCTTATCGGTTAAAGCTATCATGGTTCTTGGTGAAGTCTCGGAGACAATTGCGAATTAATGGTTACTTAACATCTACCCAGATGGACTCACACAAAATTCTTGGTAAAAAATCATATCTGTAAATGATCCAACTTAAACGTAGTTCGCATATTCTTAAAATGATTCAAATACACATCGTGTACACGATTAGATAGTAAAATAAATTTAATTTCATACGTTAATCTCAATAAACAATATTATGATAGGTACCAAAGATACCGTCTGTATTGTTGAGTTAAATATTTATAAAAACAACACCATTAGTCGGACACGATACACATACAGGAAGACTCGAGAGGTTTACAAATAACTTCCAAGGTAGCGAGCGGTGGGAACTTCTCCTCTAACCTAATCCACACGAGGACAAAAGCAAAATAAACAAGATTTGACATCGAATTGACGCGATATCATTGGTCGAGAGTTTGAATAATCTGTGTTGTTCACTATGGATTTGCGATGAAATTGCTGAACTTTATGGTTAATCTGGTTGGATACAAGTGGTGAGGCGGAATAGTGTTGTATTAAATAAAGAATTGTGAACAGGACTTGGAATTCGTAAATATAATGTTTGTTTATCATTATTTTATCGATTGGAATAGAATAAACGTTTAAAGTGAGTTTATATCTTAATATAAAATTGTTCTGTACGTGTGTAGGTCACTAAACTCTAGATTAAGGATTTTCATTCTCTAATTTTTTTTATGCTATCGGTAGACCGTTTGGCAAATGGGCCACCTGGTAAGTGGGCGATGGTAAGTGGCTTCCATCGCCTATAGCCGGGCGCTGTAAGAAATATTAACCATTTCTTACATCGGCAATGTGCCACCAACCTTGGGTATTAAGATGTTATATCCCTTGTGCATGTAGTTGTGCATGTACACTGGCTTTTAGTCCGGGTGGTTCCTACCCAGAGAAGCTTGCACAAAGCGCTGCTAACGCGTAAAAACTAACACAAAAGCTTGTCAATAGCTACCAAAGAAAATCGATTTATAAACAAAGGACAATAAGATACTGTTGTGTGCATCAAATAAGCGAATCACTCAGTAAAAGTCACGTATGAGTAATTCTGATTTTCGGTAATACCCTGTGCGGTTGAAAATGACAAGAAATGTCAAAAAATAAATAAACTTAAAAGAAAATAATAGTACTAGGGAAGTGAACTTGTACGAGGACTTGGTAAAATATATACAGATAAAATTATTTTTCATCAAAGAAAATTTATTTTTTAGTATGGTATGGTATGATACTGGCCTATAAGATACGGGTGTTCCTAGCTTAGCGTGCCAAGGTGTCATTGAATGCATGTACATAAGCTATTTAAATAAAGATTTATTATTATTATCATGTTATAATATTATATGACAATTCTTTTACAGATATACATATATTGTGACACTCGGTTGCCAACTGTAAGAATTAAACGCACCATTTTCTGTTTTCAATGTTGGTACTTACAAGTACTCAATAATTATATTTGTAATTATATATTTATATTCGAAAAATATATTTACTTGTGTGTAGACATATTATAAATGAATTAACACTTTATTGTAAAGGTTTAAAGTACAAAATTGTACCATCGTAATAAAGAGTAATGTATGTTTTACTTGTTCAAATCGCTTGGATATTTTTAATTGAATTTGAACCTTCAGTGGTTCGAATAGGGTATGTATTTAGTTATATTGATGCTGTATGTGTTTGTATACAAATTGGCTACTTCTCGGAGTATGAGTCTCGAAGGTAATAGGCGGGGCTAATACTTAGGGTTGTCACTTTTTAATTAATATCAAAATTTACTTAACATTTTATAATTATAACATTCTCTTTAAAAGAAGGACTTAGACAATCATGAGACATATGCAGACAGTTTGGATCCCTTTTTTATAAATAAAATAATTATATAATCTATACTTAGAGCATGCCTTCTGAGACAAATGCCTGGTTTATACGTCAACAGATACTGATTCCTGGGTTTCTTGTCCCAGATCCTGTAAGGCTATCCAAGTTATTTCAAAGCCGGATTCGAACTGAATGAATTTGTTGTAAAAATATGAGGAGTATGGAGGAATTTACGTGATTTTTTTTTATTAGCGCTGTAAGAAATATTAACCATTCCTTATATTGTCAATACGACATCAACCGAGGGAAGTAACATGCTATATCCCATGTGCCTGTAACGAGACTTACCCTTCAAACTAAAACACAACAATAAGTATTGCTGTTTGTCGGTAGAATATCTGGTGAGAGGGTGGTACCCAACCAAATAGTGCTTGCAAGAAGTCATAGGACCAAATGAATATAACGTTAAATTAAATACATAATTAAAAAAAAAATATTAGATTTATTTTTAGTAATTGGCAACCCTATCCCATTCTCCTTAGGGCCATCAATATAACAATTTAACAGGAACATTTCAACAGCTATAAATTAAGGCAACAAACCAAACTAGCTTCAACCACTGAGCCTAAGGGTTACATTATGCTATTACAGTCGCATTAGAGAGTATTACTTTAATACCTCAGTCTGTAAATATTCTAGGTCGTATTTGAGTCTATTTAGCGACTAATAATTGCCTGGAATCCAGAAGAGTCTAAGAGTTAATGTCTCTTTTATGTGTTTAAGTGATTCTAGGAAGTAACTTCGCTTACAACATTTTTTTCAATGTAAATAAACGTCAGTTTTTTACGTTACAGTCTGACTATTTGATGGGTTATCTGTGTAACTGTTACAGTGAAATGGAGTAGCCTTTAAATATCCCACTGCTGGGCTAAAGTCTTCTCTCTTACGGAGTAGTTTATAATCATTTCCCAGGATCTTTTGATATAATCAATTGGCCATAATGAGGATGATAGTCGTGTGGGTGAAGAGGATTATTCAAGAATAAAATCCATAGATAATTAAGTTAATAATTCAATTTACACAATCATAATACACAAATCCATACCATAGATAATAAAATGAAGTGCAAAGAAACTTATTAGATATAACAAATTGTCTCTGGTTTGAAAAAAAAAATAGCACCAAAATCCACCACAAATCATATTCTCGTATTCCAAGAAGGCTGTAATTGGGCCGATATTGGCCCAAATCATGGGCTTTAGGGCCAAATTGGACCCCATAAAATAATGATCTAATGAAACGCCTGCAGCGATACCTTTCTGAATAATTTTACATGTATTCTTTTGGTTATTTTTTAATCATTAGATTAATATTTTTTAATTTTAATTCGGACGGATGGGTGTGGAGGAATGCTTCTATTCTGCCCAGCTTTTCATAGGTTATGTGTACTTTCTAATCACTTTTTTAATGCTATAGTTAATTCAGTGTAAAAAAAAACTCCTCATATTCCTTTTGCTTCATCAACGGCATCGGCATCGACAGCTAAACACAATCCACTGTCGAGCAAAGGACTCTCAAATTGCGTCTAAGCGCCTGGCTTTAAATTTTTAAATAAATATTTTTAATCTATTAAGAATTAAAAATTAGTTAAATTAAAGCATATAATTGTATTAACTAATTTCTAAAAATGGGAGAACTACAGTAATTAGAACCACCAAAAAAATTTCACAATATTAAAATTAGAGTGAAAATTAAAAACACACCTATTTTTTCGGACCGAAAAATCCCCTGTGAACTCTCACCCTTTTCATTATTTACATAAGAATAAATTTTACTTTAAAATAACACTAATATAATTTATTATCATAGAAAAAAAATGTCAGACGACAAAGTATATTCTTATCTAAGTATTTCTTCAGAAACAGAACCGATTATAGTGATTCCTTCATCGGGGACATCTATAAAATCTATGTATGGCAGCAGTTCAGGATATACAAGTTTAAGTTATTATTGTTGCTTAAACACATAATTATTTATAAAAGTAAAGTGAATATGTATCTTTGCTTTTAAACGAAACATTTTTATGTTCTATATTCAAATAAAACTTTCCTAAATGTTTCCTAAATAATAAATAACGAACCGCGAACAGGGTCCGAGTGTTAAGGCGTTTCAGAATTATTTATAGCTTTTAATTACTTATCAGACGCCTTCATTTTGCACTGCGATGTGTTCGCTCCGTTCGGTGCTTTCCACGTTCGTCTTATGCGCTTTTATTTGTAATTTAAAAATAATAATACAGTACTTAATAAAGATAACATTATTTGACTCTAGTGTTTTTAATAAATACGAACGAATTAAAAATAAATCTTGAATCGGTTTTAATTTGAATGTCTTCAGATGTATGTGTCTATGTGTGACAGAAAACTGATCTTTTCACTTATTTTATCAATAGGCAATAATAAAGTAATGAATATAACAATGTATACAACAATAAAAAAGCGTGCTATAACAAAACATGACAAAAGAGAAACTTCTTCGCTAAAGTTAAACGTTAAGGTTTAGACGGCTAAGGTCTCAACAGCCTCGTTATAAGCACAGCAAGAGTGCGACTAATATTCTGGAGATATCCAAAAATATTTTTTTAAGCGAACTTGTGGGTGCACCTTACCTTTTGTCTTAGACATGAATATTATCGGCAAGACATCTAATGCGTGGTACTCGGGTTTTTTTGCATCCTGCACCCTGGGCTAAGACATTGTACCAAATAACAAACTAACATCATATAAACCGCGGTGATCGCAACAGCGATCTAGACTATACAATGATAACTTCATGCACACGTACAAGCTTGGAAATAGGACCAGTTTGACCGACGCGCTCCGTTTATTTTATTCTTTAGTTTTAGGTCACAAATTCCTAATGGAATGCTGCAATCTTTGATCTTAACACTCGTCATAATTTAGGTCCAAATAAGAATGTGTTGATTATTTTATAATGTTAAAAGTTTCGGTAGAGAAGGGAAGAGACCAGTTAAGCTTAACTCGGCCATATATTAGTCGAGTTAGCCGCATTCAATTATTGCTTTCAACTGAACGCTATTTGTTGAATCACGGTTTGTTCACGTTTATGGCTACACCTAATTGGATGAAGTTTGAGATTATTATGAGATTTATACGTGATACATGTGTGAGTGCATTGATAGTAGTCGATTTGGGAAGTACATAGCTTTCTATTCGGTTCCTAACTAACTATAGCACAACTTCGCATGGTTGGGTGTTTAGTTTTTTTTGGAACGAACTCAGTGAACTGGCGGAAATCGTCACGTGAGTTTAAAAGCGTTATGTCATTTCCAGGCGACATTTTCCTCTCTTTCTCTTTCT